>NC_141359.1:36929053-37216553 GCF_057382095.1 Aulonocara sp. 'chitande type north' Nkhata Bay
TTTCTATGCTCTGTGACTGATTCCCATGTGGTATACAGATTGTATAATGAAGCTGGACCATGAAAACGCACAGATGTTATTGTGAGCCACACTGCCAGTGGTTGGCAGAACAGCCTGCTGCTTGAATGGTCCTGCAATGTGTTTTTTGTGTGTGGGTGGAGGCATGAGGGAAAGGAAGTGAGATCAGCAGAGGGAGCCTACTGGTTTCAATGTGCCATGGCATGTGTTGGTACAAGGGGAGCTACATTTGTTGATGCAGTGTGTAGACAGGTCTGCTCAGCGGCACTTCAGGATGCAGGCAACCTGTGTGATACCTGATGTTCTTCTGTGTGTATACTACCAATGAATGCGCTACACCTGAAAAATGGGTGCATATCTAAAGGCATAGTTGTTTTTTATATTTTCTGTCATCCCTGTTATGATCATATCATGAACACAGTTCTGACTGCAAGATGCCCTGCACATATTTTGTTTGTGTGAGGCACCCAATCATAAGAAAATTATGGAGGGGAACAGGACTTAAGTCTGTATTGATGGAGCACCAATGTCGAGTATAAGATAAATAAGTTCAATAAGGTGAGATCATTAGAAGGAACATGATTTGTTGATATACAGAATTCAATTAAGGCATTTGGCGATTAGACTCCAATGGCCTATCACTAGAAGGAGGAGATGGAATTCCAGCAGAGATAAGGACTAGGAAAGGACCCCTTGACTCTCGATGCTGGTGGTGGAGATGGAGGCTTGGATGGAGCATGATTAACAAGGAAGAGCCGGGGCTGGGAGGAGGTGGTTCGGACGAAGGTGTCTACAAGGGAGAATAACAGATGAGCAGTGAGATTTAAAGTATGTTGAATGGAATCTGATTGGCCTGAAAAAGGCGGGCAGAAAGATGATTGGAGTAGACCAGTGGTGTCTCAGTGGGCTTGACACCATGAGAAAGTGGAAGTGATGAGAAGCTTAGATTAGTCACCAAACACCTGGAAAGCAGACAGATGTGTAATTACAGACATAAGCACAAGCTTCGTTAATATTCTGATCTATGAAAAATAGTACACTACAAATAGCTATTGTAGTAGAGTCTAAGAATAAAAATACAGTTAGAAATTGGCATATAAATCGCTTCAGAATAACTGACCGATATGTCCACTGAAAGTCTTGTAGACATTAACATCAATGTGTTTTCATTGTTTACATTAGAGTTTTACCCTATTAATCTATACAATCTGCTGATAGATCAGTAATTCATCAAAACCATAGAGACATGGAGTCAGTAGAATTCCAGTGAATCACAGCTGGTTGGTTAAACTATGATGGTAATGGCTTATGCGTTGTCAGAGACATTTTTTTAATCCCTCTTCTATGCAAAGTAAACATCCACATAAAGGTGCTCGGTGTGGTCTTGTGGTCTTGTCTGAAAGTAGACAAGAAAAGCCTTGCTGGGTCCTCAAGGATTTCTAATACAGAAACAAAACACACCTCAGGAAAAACCCTGAGATTAAATTAGTGCGCTTGAAAAGCCCCACAAAAGGACCTCTTCACACACCCCTAAAATATTTAGACCACATCAAATAGAGCGACCTTCTTTAAAAACCTGCTTCAAAAATGAATTTTTTTTTTAAAATAACTTTGAAATAACTTTCATAACTACCCTGCAAATAATAATTGTTTGCAGGGTAGCATTGATTGGTCATGAAAAGGTCAAGCACATTTTTTTAACTTTTTTCCTAACTGCTATTCTACTGAAAACTATGAAAATGGAATGCTTTCAACTTACAATTTGTATCCTTTTATACTGAACTACCAATATCATTATTTCAGAATGCATTTTTTTAAGTATTTTTTTTCCTGGTATAAAGAAAAATCTTAAAATTCCTCTTTTTGAGACTAGAGGAAGGTTAGCGGGAAGGCTTGAGGATGAGGTTCTCGGGTGCTGGGTTTCTGGCTGGGCCTAGGGGGCTTGGTCCTTGACTGGTGTATTGCCAGGGCTGTGAGTTGGTGCATGCACTGAGACCATGGGCCTGGGAAGCTTTCTGAGCACTGGTCAAACCAGGGGCCCCCTTTTGCTGGCAAGGAGGTTTTTACCATCTTTTGCAGGTGCTCTCTGCTTTTGAGGAGACCATCCTGCAGCCAGGAATCTACCTTTCCTCCCGATCCCTAAGTACTTGCCTCCTCCTGCTCCATCATTCACATGAATGGATGCAGGTGCATCACTGAGGTGCAGGGGAGGTCCTCCTTTTCTGTGCCCTCATGTGCTGGGTGGAGGCTTACGTAATTTTAATATTTTGTTCCAATGTACAGCACTTTGCATCAGCTGTGGTTGTTTTAAAGTGCTTTATAAATAAAGATGATGATGAGGAAGAGGACGAGCTGGCCGTCTGATGAGGTTCTGGGCAAGTGTTTTTTGTATATGTGCATGAGGAAATGCATGCACCCACTATTAGACACTGACATGGAGAAACCTTATAATCACAAGCGTGCTCACACACACAGGTACTCATAGACACATTATCTTGGGCTGCTGCTGCTTCCACAAATATCGGGTATTATTAGTACCGTGTACTGTTCAGTAACATTGTCACTGTTATTTATGCATGTGTTGGTTGTTGCTGTCCCTTTCTCTCTCTATCCCTCTCCTTCTCCACTTTACTTTTTTCATTTTTCCCATCCCCAGTCTTGTCCCTTATCACTGTCATTATCCAAAATAAAATAATCCTAGAAACTATCTAATAAAACATGACTATCAAGTAGGCCTTTATAACAAATGCTATAATGCTCCATTTGTGAAAGCCAATTGGCATTTCTTGGCCTTTAGTCGACAACTCTGATTTCTACAGTCGAACAGGACAGGGGAAAAAATTCTCTAAAACATTGAAGATAGTAGTGTCCTGTGACTATTACAGACAGTTTCTTTGCAGTGTTTCTTTAAATTGAATATTGTAGTGTTTTATCAAGATCACATGAACTAAGTTGGCTTCAAGCTTTACAGCAGAGTATCTAAAATGCAATCAGTCTACTACATAGTGACAGTGCTCCAGACCTACAAAGAAAGAAAAAACTAAACAAAAGCTGTATTAAAATAATTAAAACAACAATTATTTTTGTTCATTTGTTTGTTTCCTTGTTGACGTCTTAAAAAACAGCTAGAAAAGATGTTTTCAAAAAGAAGACTTCTGTCACTATTCTGGGTCTTATGACCCAGTGTTTTGAGTTTTAGTTCATTTTGATGTTTATAGTATGTTTAAGCTCATTAGGTCTCCTATGTTCATTTGCTTATTAGTTCCCCCTCGTGTTTCCAACCCATGTTAAGTCTCCCCTGCTCTTCATGTGTTTCATGTCTGTGTCTTACGTTGTCAAGTTCTGGTTGTCATGTCTGCGTCTCATTATGTTTCCTATTTTATTTTGAAGAGATCTTGTGTTTTTATATTATGGTTTATGTTTTGAGTCCTTTGTTGTACTGTTTCTTGTTTCCCTAGGTCTGTTATGGTTATCTTAGGTTTAGTTCTTTGGCTTTGTCATATAGCTTCCCTGTGTTCCATGTTATGTCCACTGTGACGTTTTTGTACCATGTTTCAGGTTCCTGTGTTCTGTCTCCCCAGTTGCTGTTAAGTTTGCATGTTTAGGATTCAGTCAGTGTGTTTCCTGTTTTACTTTGAAGGTCCATGTCTCATGTGAGTGTTTCTAGTTTTGCTTCCCTTGTCTCGTCCAGCCTGATTACTCCCAGCTGTGCTCTCCTTCTGTGTCTCATTCCCTCGTTATCCCTCTGTGTATTTAAGCCCTGTGTTTCTCTTTGTCAGTGTTGTAGTCTCCCCCATGCTGTGTGTGATTCTCCCCGTGTCTCCTGGTATACTTTATGATTAGCTTTCCCAGTTTAGTTTTGTATTGCCTGTGTTCTATTTTTCCAGCAATTAAAGCTGTGCTTTTGAGTTCAAGTTCTGTCCCCGTGAGTTTGCGTTTGGGTCCTCTCCTGCCTGCCACACAGCCAAAACATGACAAATTCTACATAACAAGAAGGGGAATTAGATAAGGTGCTTTCATGTAATCACAATATACACCTCCTAGTCGGGTTAATGTTATTACAATTTAAATGGCAAAAATCCAGAACACTGCTGTAATGCTGGTCCTCTTTAATGAAAAAGTAAAAGATAAAGCACAGGCAGAAGAAATTCAGCAACACTCCAGTAACATAATAATAGGGCTCCTTTGTATCTCACCCACCTATTATAATTGTGCATCAGCAAATTATAAAAATAATAATAAATAAATAAATAATGTGTGCATGCATTTGTGTGGCTACGTGTGAAAGGGAGCAAGCGCGGGATAATTTTGCCCATCTGCACTCACACAGTTGGAAATTCTGAGAATCTTTTAATGAGGTGTTTTCAGTCATTTGCGAGCCGAAACATCGGATGTGCTTGGCCATTTATCCTGAGTTCATCTGCGATTCGTTTTAGGCAGCGCTGACAGCTTGTTATCCAGTCAGTTTCCACCTAATCTCATAGCTCACCTCTTATCCATGTGAAATCTTGCTGCATTTAACTCTCATACCCAATTTTTCAGGAAGAGATTACACATAACTCTGAAACATAATTTGAAGTAAGGTTTTAGCTTTGCTTTACTTCAAAAGAAAGCTCTGATTTGGAGTGACTTTAGCCAAGGCCCCAAATTGCAGTTGCATTGCATTTAATTATTATCTAACCTTATCCCACAAATTAAAGTGCTCTGGGAGAAATATCAGTCTCCTGTTCTGCTTTTTGAATTTGATTCATAGTGTAATTTACTTTTACATCAAACATTTTAGCTCTTTTAAGATGGGACTGATTTCCCTCGTTTCAGCTACTCTTCCTTTCCCCCCTTGGTTAAAAGGCTTTTGTTCTTTTTTCCTTTCATGACCTTTTTAATGTTATTTCAAAACAAAGAAGATTGCAGGTTATCATCCCTCAAAGCTTGAGTAGTTTTAGTATGGACAGAAAAACATATGTGCTGCATTAATTTATCTTCAAAGAAACAGATCAAAGCTAAGATTAAAAGCTGGACAATACTCAAAGTCAATGAGAGCTGTCCACAGAGTACCAATACCTTTGGGCTAATCAAGTGATGCCATTACCTGTAGTCAGACCTGAGCCATTTACTGTGCAGTCTGAAAGTCAAAAGAATTCTTTGTTATTGGTGGTATTGATGCTTTAGGGATTAGCCTTTCCACTCCATTTCTGAAGGAGAGATGGCATATTATCATGATTGGAAGTAAAGAAATTAGTGTGTCTGGTTGCATTAGGTTGCATCAGGAAGGGAATCCAGCATTCAAATCTGTGCCAAATCAGACGTGCAGATCCAGCCACTGTGGTGACACTTTTGCGAGCAGGGAACAGCTGAAAAAAAAAAAAGGTGACTTGGGAAAAATGTGTGTTCCCCAACTGGTTGCGGAGTGGTTGTTGGAAACTGCTGACAACCAATGACTGTAGAAGACACCAACAGCTGAAATTAGCCTGAAAGTGGGTGCTGAACCAAAAATCTCATTTGAATATTTTTGGTCTCCCACAGAATGCTGGCGTCGCCTGCAGTTGAATTTGTGTTCCCAAGAATATGGGTTAATTTTTGGAGTTATTTAAATTCATTTAGTCTAGGTTATAACTGGCACAGAGAGCACTGTACCAAAACTTTTTAGACTTACTATCATCTTTTATGTATTTCAGTTCTCTCGCCTTGTATCACTTCCAGAAAAGAAAAAATGCAACGAATACTGAGGGTCTGACTTTATTGCCTCTGACGCCAGAAGAGTAAAGCAGCTAACATTCAATATTTCTAGGAAATATCTTTCATACTTTTGATTAAATGATTTAAGGTTAAATATTTGGTTGAATGTTTTGTGTTATCACAACTCGGTATTTGTTAGTAGAGATGTTCTTGGCCTTGGGACGTTTGCTACAAGGAGAAAGATATAAATGAAAACTTGTGTGGTATTTTGAACTGTTGAGTTGAAAATGTCCCACGTGCAAAACAGTTTAAGAAGCTACACCATTGTTGAACAGGCTCTATTAATTTCAGATGCATGTCAGCTACAGTGGTGTTTCACCGTATAAAGCAAAACGCTAATATAGACATTTCATGTCATTTTTAATTGAGAAATATTAAAACTTCACCCAGTTTCAAAGGACAAGAATACCACAGGTTATATTAAATTCTATGTATATATGTACATGTGCAACTGATGTTACAGCTACCCCTATCCAAAGCATTTGTATATGCCTGCATGTGTGTATGCATAGTCCAAAACTAAAAGATGTCAGAATCACGCACCACCACATCTGCTGTTTTTCAACCGTTTTGACCTTCTGTTCGAAGATTTAACAAATGGCCCAGTTGAGCTCACAGCCTGACACCGTACTGTCCGATGGACAGTACGGTGCATATTTAACAGGATCCACCAGCCTGCAACATCTCTGCTATAAAACCAAAGTCTTGCTAAGCTATTCAGTCACTCTTAGATGCAAGTCTGAGTGTACTGACAGCCTCTATTATATGCACCACTGGACAATCCGCAGCACTCAGACACTGCTACTAATGATAATGAAGGACGGCACACTCCTGTCTCTATTTTCTTTTAAGCCGGTTGCTGAACATTTTGGAAGTAACACACATTCCTGTTGTTATCAGACCTTTCTAATAATCACTATTTACTCCAAGGTCTTCACAACCACCTTGCAGTTTGTGTGACTGAGTGATTATAATGGTCTACAGAGTTGAGCTAAAATGAGCTTTCCTTCAAAAAAGAAGCCCTCATCAATCGGACCGTGTGGGGAACTGTTACATACCTGAACAAATAAAAAGCCAACAACAAAAGACTTTATAGGATCCCAGGGAGATGAGAGGATTTCAACATTAGTAAGAAAATTGCATCCAGCACGTTGGTAATATTTCACACTCACTTCTGCTACCTTCAAAATGAAGGTATATGTTTGTTGTTTATTTAAAGCTGTAAGAAAAGAGCTTTTTGCAATCAACTGAAAGCATGTTAGTCCAACATACAGGCTTACCAATACTACAGAACCAATAGGGCAAGAGCAAAAGATAAACTGCTGGTAACTCAATGACGGCTCAATAGGTCGAGTGGCATGTCCACTCACTGAAAAGTCAGTAGGTCAGTAGTAGTCAGTAGTAGTTTTTTGAGGAACATGTAGAATATAAAATTCCTCCAGATATGTCGATAAGCATGCATTTAGACTGTGTATTGCAGTGTACATTTCTGCCAAGTAAATTGCTAGCTTTTTAAATGAGAGAAAACTCCTCGACCAAACACATACTTTGTTAGTATTTTAGAATTGGGCTCCTTGTTAATGAATTCATGCTGTGAAGTCAAAGGTACAGCATTTTGCATGGTGTATACTGTAACTTTGCAAACATTCACTATGTCAGACTAGTTTGCAGAGTTTGTGTCATGGACTGGGTTTGTGGCTGTGTTTTTTCACACTTCTGCTGAGTTCCACCTCTGGCCAGAACTCTCATCAACGCATCTGTCACACTCACCTGCTTGTGATCTGGGATATTCAGCCAGCAGATTTTAAGACCAGCACCTGCAACTATTCTTCGCCAGTTTGTCTCCTAACCCACGTTAGTAACAGGCGGACTTTGCTTCTTGTGATTTTTTTGTGTTCTTGTTAACTTACCTCATTGTCCTTGCATTCTAGTAGCCTCTTGGATCCATCATACTCAACCTTTGCAGTACCTTTCATTCACCTGGAATCTCAAACCACTGATTCATGTTCACGGACTCTCGACTCCTCACCTGCCGACCCTCCTGCCACTACAATCCCGGATTACTGGGCCATTCAGGTTCCGTCTGGACACACTTGGCTAACTCTGCCTCCCCTCTAGGCCTCTCCACCTGCTAGTAAAGTAACCCATGAAGGCCATCTGTTACATCACCTCCCATCTCCATTCCTAAGTATCACTCCTAACCTCTCTCTCCCTCTGTTTCAGAGACCCTCGTTCAAGTTTCATGAGACACGTATTATTATTGCTTTCGGTTGTGTTTACAAATAGTAAACGCAGGAAATAGAAAAGTTTAGCTAACCTCGATTCCTGCTGTGACTGTCTGAATTTGCGTTTGTGTTCACATACTGGCCTCGGCCCACCTTGACAATTGGTTATATTCCAGTTTATTCTGACAAAGCTTACACATAGCTAATTACTACAGAACAACACCAGTTAACATAGCTTTTTCCTTCACTTGTTTATAACTTCTATTCACAGAGTGTGTGTGTGTGTGTGTGTGTGTGTGTGTGTGTGTGTGTGTGTGTGTGTGTGTGTGTGTGTGTGTGTGTGTGTGTGTGTGTTTTGAGGGTGGCATTGTAACCAGGAGTTAAACTGTTAAACAGCACATGTGCTGTTGTTTAGAACTGCAGTCCAGCACCATCAGTTAGAGAGAAACTAACTCTGATAGGCAGATTAATTGTGTAATACTGGAAGTGAGTTAATTTTTCATGTGCTGCAGTATGGCGTCGATGCTTATTCAATAGTAACAATAATAATAACAACATCCCACAGCCAACTGACAATCTGAACGCAAATCATCTTTTGTTTTTATGCAGGTGATATGTTGATGGTGCAAATAAAGTTTGGGTCACAGTCTAGCAACACAGACTTTTTGAGCAGTTTTTTTCCTTTTTTTAAAAAAATGGCAGGTATTTTCAAATTCTTCTTTTTCAAACAGCTCGATAAATATGCCAAAATATGTACTTATATTGACATTTAGATAGCAGACACATTTTGTGACAAACCATTTCTCTCCCAGGAAGCGAAAGAAAACTTTAAACTGCCACACTGACAGATGGGGAGTGACGCAACATACTATAGAACGGGAAAGGAAAATAAGAGGTTATTTTCAAAGGTAAGGACTGCTCAGCATGTAAAATTTGATCAACTGGAAATTTAAATCTGACATGTAATATCTTAATTTAATGTAGAGTTTTAAAAGTGGATATTGGATCTATATATGATGTGCTGCTGAATTATACTTTTGTCAAATGTGTTATAAAACAAATTGAAGAATATTAATTGTATGTTTATAATTTTATGAAAATAAGCCACACAGCTCATCAAACAGCTGCTTATATATTTTTTAATTCACTTGGCTGAATTATACTGAAGTACCAACACAAGTCATCTGATCACAGCCTACACATAGAAAAAATTCTAAACAAGTTTTTATTTTACTTATTTTCAGTGACTGAAAATAAGTGGTTTCATGTCATTGAGCTTATGGTTCCCCAATTGCTGAATCCCCCTTTAACCAATGGTCACCACTTCTTTAAATTGGTAACTGTTGTTGTATATTCCAAAAATAAAAATATACTTTTAACTGACTCGAATTTCTGGCACTAACTACCATGAGAATCAAATGTCTGGTTAACTAGTCATGCACACTCCTATTACATACAAAAAAGTGTTTTATGTGGCCACTCGGGCTATAAATCTGCTATAGAAATGCCAGTACTGGTTCTCTTTTGCACCCTGTAAGTTCTCTTGTTGATATTTCACTGCACTTTATAAACTGGCAAAATTATGTTGAAGTAGCTCATAGGTTGCACTGTAGCCATTATTTTCACACAGCTATGGCTGGATTATTTTAATGCCAATTTAAACTTGTGATGGTTCTCAGGCAAGTTCTAAATCCTCTTTTCTATGATATCAAAATAGATGCATGCTGTTTATTTGGGATTAACATCAGACACACAGAAAACTAATGAAAGTTTAACTGCGGAGAATTTTCTCTCTGTTTCAACTTCAAGGAGCTGACAAAGACGTTCTGTAGTAAAGTTTTATCTTATCCAAATGTGGCTGACGCTGACACTCATACATTTTCCATGATGTGATTATGTGACTCTGCTATTATGATTCTGCAATGTGGATATGTGCACAGTCATGAAATGAAATGATGAAATAACTGGTTTAAAAAACATTTAATATATGTATGTAAATCTATAGAATGCTCAGTAATTAATCTGTAATTAATATTTTGTGAGGAAAACCATACATGTATTTCAACAAATATGTTTTAATACGAGTTTATAAATGGCTTTTTTCAGCCAAAATTCAAGTGCCTGCAACTCAGGCACTGACTGTATAGTTTTAATGAAATATTAGGCTGATGTTGTTGGAGATGAAATATGGATCCCAGGGCTCTGGTTAAAGATTATTCAACAGATAAATATTTAATGTGGAAGATTACAGTGTGGCTGGGAGCTGAAGGTGACTACGTTTGCCACTGGAGATGCAATATGCACCAACAAACAGCCTTGACATGTTTTATGTAGGTGTCAGACAATGTTAGAATATTTGTATTCTGTCAAACTACCAGACCCGTTGTACTTCTTTTTTTTCAGTAATGCTGTTTACCAAGTGGCTACAAGTCTTTTACGAAAGGAGTATTAAGCGCTTGTTGTAGTGTTTGACCATTTTAAAAGTTGCTGTTGTGAAATTGTGTGTTACATTAGCCAAAACGTACTTGTAAAAAATAATGTCAGTGTGGATAGAGAAGATTAAAAAATGTTATTTAATCCTGTTACAAGCTCTGCTTTTGCTTGAAAAAAAAATACCTTCTCTTCAGATAGTTATTAATCAAAAGATTTGAATAGAAATGATAAGGTGCAGCTGTAGTGTAAAAATAAATGACTTCTATAATAAATTTGCTTTTAAAAATCATTGGCTCTTAACTTATAATGATAGAAGAATTTCTCCAGCCTGACATGTCACTTTTCCCACACTTAATGAAATTACATATACCGTATACCACTACATATCAGCTGGGATGTTTTCCTCCACCGCTTTCCACTGTGTGGTTAAAGCTGTTGTTTTCTGATGGTGATTTGATGATGATTTGTGATGTGGTTGAATAATTACTAAGTTTTCTGTTTCTGTTTTCACAGTCATGTCATATTATTGATATTAGAGTTTGCGTTATTGCACTAAGGTCTCTGGTGGAAGTTACCACTACATTTATAATCTAGCAGGCAGAGCAAATTTTCAAATATCTCTACAAGTGGCTGGCATTGTGCAAACAATTAGCTATGCATGCTAGCACAATAATTGTCTCATCAACTCACAGTGCACCCAGACACCCTGTATATTCATTTTGGCTACCCAAACAAATCCCATACGCCGATTATGCAATTAAATGAATATTGCATCTTATTCAGTGAAGTGGATAAGATCATTAGGAGGGGACCATGATAAGGAAATCCATTGTAGAAAAGAATATGCAATAAAGACACTAGCACTTCTGACAGATGGTATGACTTATTTAAAAAAACAAACAAAAAAACCCAAGTTGCTCTGAGTAACCGCCCAGTAGCCACCTGGATATAAACGGACCCTGTCTCTGCTGCCTAATGAGGGTCCTCCTTTTGTGGCTTGCCTGTACTAGCACTGACCCTTAGCATCCAAAGCCCAATGGACTGATTCACCTTCAAATGCTAATTACTGCTGATGTACCTGGTTGAGTCATTAAAAAAGCACATCATTTTGATATGGTTAAGTGACTAGGCCAAGCCAATTGGCTTTTGTTTGTATTGCTGGAACACTGTCATTGTCCATCCATGAGTCAGAGGTTTAGAAACAAAAGTATCAAATATTCAATCTGTGTCTCTCTGTGTCCAAGGCTGTGTGTCGTTATGATTTGGACACAGCCTTGGACAGACACAGATTGAAAATGAGCTATTCTCAATTACTTAAACATTAACCCCTTACATAAATAAAAGATCTAAAATTCGAACAAGTAGCCTACAATCAAAAGACAGCTGGTCTGTGACAACCAAGCTCTCTCTGATTTTTCTGAACTGGCTTGTTGCTGAGCAAAATGTATATTTATGTTACATGGTCAGTTTTAAGATACTTGCAAAAGCTTTCATACCTTTAACATGCTGACAATTGATGACAGACAACTGATCAGGAAATCTCCTAAGAACAATTTAATACTTCAGGTATCCATTGTATCTTCCATTTGTAGCCACTCCAAAGCCACGGTCTAATGGATGATTTTTTTTACATCATTTGACTTTATTTATTTATTTTTTTTAAAAACTTCTACTTCTACTTAATGTAGTGTTTATGATCTTTAAAAATGAAACATTATCTTCCTGCATCGTATAGTGCATCGACTGGTGTGTTAAATCACTGATCCCAGCAGTATCTGACAGAACAACAGGATCTGACACATTAAAAGGACAACATGTTGTGAGGACATCAACCAGTGAAAGTCTGCATAAAGAGGTTGGTTGCATATCACAAGACTTTAAGCATGAAACGAGAAGTTTGGATATCATCCGGGGCTGTTTTTAAACTTACTTTTCTAAGAGTTTAATAGGTTTGTTTTTTTTTAAAACCAAAAGGCAACAAACTTATGAATGTATTTTTTTCTTTTATTTTCTACATTTGTGAAGTTTTGCAAAAGTACAGCAGTGATCTTGCTGATCTTTTGAAGTAGTAATTAAAAAAAGTTTACGGTAAAGAAGGGTTAAATAAATTAAAGCATAATTTTTAAGACCAGATGTTATACACTGGGTAACATAATAATAACTCTAATTAAAAAAGTTTAATTACATCAGTCTCAGATATTAAAAAAGCATTTTAACTGAATTTAACTGAATACATAAAGTTGCTTAAAGGATATTAAGCTATTAAAATGTATTTAAAGCCTTTTTGATGTCAGTATGTAATGATGTGAGAGTCCATAAAAATTCACACTTTACTAGTTACTAACCCTCCCAAAAAAGAAAATGAAGTAAATAAATTTTTAAAAAAATCTACTTTGCAACTTCTCCAAGCTCCAGTAGAACTTTTTAATAAGGTGCTAAACAAATCTGTTGAAGTCACTTTGTGACATGTAAACACTGTGGGGAAAAAATAGAGCCTCTTCATACACCTCCTGCTTTTCTCTTCCTCCATGCTCTTTTATCCATCTGGTGTTATGGCAAGCCATCTCTGCTGCATGAGCTGCTTCTTTCAACCCGCAGCAGCCTTTCATCTCGCCTGGAAAAGTGAGTGCTCCCATGTTTATCCCTGATTCAAGGAGTATGAAGAGTAAGGGTATAGTAGAGGGTATAAGGGGAGGAGGATGCACGGCAGCAGACAAAGAGTTGGGTAGATCTGAAGGCAGTCTTTAACTGACAAAGGCCCCAGCTTACTGCGTATCTGTGACTTTAAGGATTAGCGACTGAGAGACAGTGCTCTGCCTGCACTTGTTAATCTCTCCTCTCCCGACGTCACTCACTCAACCTCATTCGCTCCGTCTCTCTCTCTCTTTCTCGCCAGATGCTTCCTCTGCCCCAACTTTAATTAGTTTTAGCGCGGATTGAAGGAAAAGTTGGTTCCCTCTTCAGGTGATAAAACACTAACTGCCACTGAGCTTAGTCAGGGTTAACAGAGTTGAGGTCAAGTGTGGCCTCTGGGACCGTTTGATCGGGCTGCAGGACTGAGAAGCAAACTGGGGGCCAAAAAAAGTACAAAAAATAAAAACCAATAGAGACAAGAATTGGATGACTTTCATTTATGTCCTCATTATTGTATTTCTATGGGATTGTAAACTGAAGGAACAGAAAGCACCTAGAACATTTTCGTTATATATTATAACAATAAAAAAAAGTATTTTCCTGACTCTCCTAAAGCAGTAAAACTTGTGTTCTTGAAGCTTAAAATCAATGTGACTGTTGTGCTTTTATTGTAGGAAATATGTTTAACTTATTGCTTCACTTTGAAGGTCCAGCTTAACAAGATGACTAATGGCTTAGTGATGAAATAGCCATCTGGACAAAGCTGCCTATTCATTAATTATGAAAAGGAACACTAATCAGAAATAATGGCCTTCTTAATTACTGTCCCAACAACAAAGCAATAGAACAGGTGACCAAAAGCAGCTTGGCACCTGGACATCGCAGCACATACAGTTTGCACAAATAAACTGCAAATTGACATAATGAGGTTGACAAACTGTCAGCCATTAATAAATGGTGCTGAAAATTGAGATAATTGTCTAACAGGTGTCCTCAGGGCGCTGCATTTCATATTATCAAAGTGCCACTTTCTTGGAGAAAACTGGCATTATCAAGTGGATCTCATTTAGGTACCCCATGTGGCGTAGCCACCCCAGGCTCTTTCAGTGCTTTAGTTTCATTTTTATATTTCACACAGGACAAGCAGCAGCAACACCCCACTGCAACAAGTAAATAACACCTGAATCACAGCAATTAATTAAGTCTCATATTTTAATTTGTGACCGTGAACATCGGCGGAAACATGTTTTTGTGTTGATAGTATTAAAGCAATTACAACACTGGCCATGTTCATCGTTTCCCTCTGGAGGCCTGGGCAGCCAAGTGCTGCTGTCTAATGGAGAGAGCAAATTAATCCTTCAAATGCTGGCTGAAGGAATCCAGGAGGACTTGAATTCACAGTGGACCTTAAAAAAATGTTCACTCAAAGAGTCCATAAATTTTGGGTTGAAATTGATAAGCATAATGCATCACCCTCTTGAGTTTAATCCTCACAGTTTATCTAAGGCCTACAGCCTCAGCTGAATTAAACAGATATGATAAAACTCAAATTGGCTTTACAGTGTTTATCAAGTAGACGTGAAGAAGACTGTGCTGCATACTGAAACACGTAACATTGTGATCCAACTTACATGAAAATGGTTATTTACAAATGTACATTAACCTTTTATTGGTATTATATAATGGGAGTGTGATGATCCCTGATCCCTTTTAATATTTAGTATTTGTCTCAAGTACAATTAAATGCCTAAACTATATAAACTGAAAATAAAATTATAGGTTCAGTACTGACATCTCATAGTAATGTTTCTTGCTCAAAGCTCCTGGGCAACTACGGCCTTTCTCTGTGAAGTTTGCACATTCCCTCCATGCTGGTTCCTCTGTTGGGTTACCTGGGTAATCTAGATCAGCCAATGCATGGATGTGAGGGTGCTTGGTGGTCTGTCTGTGTTAAAGGGAAATTATGGTTCAGTGGTGGCAGTCTGTTGGCAGTCCGTGGGCAGCTGCGTACTGTCCCTCTTACAGAGAACATCTGTTGTCAGATGGGAGCAGTGTATTTGACAGGAGCAGATTTACACTGGTTGCAAAGCACTCTCCATAAGTTCTCTGTAGGTAAATACTATGCAAACAAACATGGTGCCATAAATTATACATTAGCCCCACGGTGGACTCTCGGCTTGTCCATTATGTACCCCACCAGTCTTCTGGCTTCAACACAGGAACTTCATGACCACGTGAATGACATAATAGTGGGTACATGCAGTTTTTTTGGTCCTGTCTATGGAACAGAACACAAAAAGTAGAAAAGACGATAAAAATAAACTAAATAAAAATATAAATTAAGTAGCAATTGCTTTTTTTTAGGTAGATATGTTATATATGCAGGATACCAGGTGCAAGGGACGTAAAGCCAGGAACAATGGAGGTGGGTTCAAATGGTTTTGTCATTGTATAGATGGGGAGAGAGATGGAGTAGGAGTAGTGTTGTGGAGGTGAAGAGAGTGCCAGACAGGATCATGAGCTTGAAGCTGGAAATCGATGGGGTGATGTTGAATGTTGTCAGAGCGTATGCCCAACAGGTTGGATGTCAATTAGAAGAGAAAGAAGGATTCTGGATCAAGTGGTAGAGTGTCCCCAGGGGGGAGAGAGGGGTGATTGAAGCAGACTTCAATAGATATGCAACAGAGGTGATGAGGAGGTGGTAGGTAGGTATGGTGTTAAGGAGAGAAATGGAGAAGCGGGGATGGTAGTGGAGTTTGTGAAAAGGGTGGAAATGCCTGTGGTGAACACATATTTCAGAAAGAGGGAGGAGCATTGAGTGACATATAAGAGTGGATGAAGGTGCACATGGGGGGGAACTTTAGATTATGAAGAAGGTGCAATCTGACAGAGATAGGAGACTGCAAGGTGAATGCAGGGGAGTATGTAACCAGGCAGCATCGGATGGTGGTCGTTAGGATGACTTTAGAAATCAAGAAGAATGTGTGAAGGCAAAAGTGAGGATTGAATGGTGGAAACTGAAGAAGGAAGAATGTTGTGCAGGCTTCTGGGAGGAGTTGAAACACGCTCTGGGTTGCAGGGAGGACAGAGAAAAACTGCTTGGTATATCCTCTGGAAAGAGGACAAGGGTATTTGGTGATAGAATGAGGAAGTACAGGAAATAATTCAAAGGAACAGCTTAGGAAAGAAAAAGTGGGACAGGCTGGAAGATGAACAAAGTAGATATACCAGAGAATAGATATAGTATATATAGTATACTGTATATATTCTATTAGTATATACACAATATATACTAGATAGAAATACTGGGAATGGAGAAAATGACTAAGGATAGAAATGGAAATGTTCAAACAAGATGACAATATCCTCTGTCATGAGAGCAGGGAGCAGGTGGAGGTATGCTCTGGAGAGAAGACGAATTAAAGTCATTAGAAGTAAGACAGGATGCACGTGTGAATGAGAAAGAGATGATCCAAAGCAACAGAAACTACACACAGAAAAGAGTGCAGGCAGGGTGGAGTGGTTGGAGATGAGTGTCAGGGGTGATTTGTGACAAAAGGATAGCAGCAAGAATGAAAAGAAGTGTTTACAAGATGGTGGTGATGTATAGTTTGGAGAGATATTAGAACAAATAAGTTGAAGATGATAAGATTTCTGGGGGGTGGAGTCAAGGAGAATCGACAGGATTATAAATGGGTACATCAGAGGGACAGCTAGGTAGAGAGCTGAAATGGTGACAATAGATATATTGTAAGTTCAAATGTATTGAAACCCAGACTTTGTATTTGCTATGTGTAGACTTATATATATATATATATATATGTAGACTTATATATATATATATATATATATATATATATATAACAGCAGGGTGCAAGATGCTAGCAGGCAAGGCATACATGGAACGCCATAACCAAGTGGCCGGCATAGTGTACAGGAACATCTGTGCCGAGTATAACCTGGAAGTCCCGAGGTCAAAATGGGAGATGCCCCCAAGGGTGGTGGAGAATGACCGAGCTAAGATCCTGTGGGACTTCCAGATACAGACGGACAAAATGGTGGTGGCTAACCAACCGGACATAGTGGTGGTAGACAAACAGAAGAAGACGGCCGTAGTGATCGATGTAGCGGTTCCGAATGACAGCAATATCAGGAAGAAGGAACACGAGAAGCTGGAGAAATACCAAGGGCTCAGAGAAGAGCTCGAGAGGATGTGGAGGGTTAAGGTAACGGTGGTCCCCGTGGTAATCGGAGCACTAGGTGCGGTGACTCCCAAGCTAGGCGAGTGGCTCCAGCAGATCCCGGGAACAACATCGGAGATCTCTGTCCAGAAGAGCGCAGTCCTGGGAACAGCTAAGATACTGCGCAGGACCCTCAAGCTCCCAGGCCTCTGGTAGAGGACCCGAGCTTGAAGGATAAACCGCCCGCAGGGGCGTGCTGGGTGTTTATATATATATATATATATATATATATATATATATATATATATATATATATATATATATATATATATATATATATATATATAGTAATTTATAAAAAATAGTCAAAGGGGAAAAACAACAAAAAAACAGAAATAATTTGAAATATAGCTGCAGTGTGTGACATGACACCTGATTGCAGGCCGCCTATTGTTCAGTTAGGTTAAAGACAAGATTTTCATAGGTTTATTTGTTCAAGTCATAGGTTCCAACTAGAAGTAGCCAGTATCTATCTGAACCAACCGGAAAAAACTAACTAAAAGAGGAAATGACATGTAAGTGACACACGTGGCATGAGACCTGTTTACAGTGCCTGTTTATTATTATGTTAAAGAGAAGATTAACTCATTCACTGCCATTGACGTCTATAGCCGTCAATGGCAGTGAATGAGTCAATGGGTTTAACTCATTCACTGCCAATGGCTGGCAGTGAATGAGTTAAGCATAGGGTAGTGCTTTGCTAAACAGGCACAACTTTGCTTACCGTTTTTAATTGTCAACCCAAGATTAGCTAGTAATTACTAAAATGAGGTTAAGTAAACTCATCGACCGAGGTGATTGATGTGGTAACACACTGCCTCTCAGCTCCTGAATGTGTCCTCCTGGCAGATGTTTTCCCATTTGAGCTGTGCACATTATCTTTATGTTGGTATAAATGGACTTGCACAAGGGCAAAATGTTGGGCCTGTGATCATTTTCATAACTTAAATGGAAACATCTGGAGGTGTTACGGTAACAGACCTATTATAAACAGGTAGTTTAGAGCACCGCTGAGTACTACTAAGCGAGCATTAGTGCTGTGTAACAACATCATTACTTTATCCATTATGCTGCTTTCCTCTTTCAACACTTGACCAGAATGAAATGATGGATGTCCTTGCCTTGGGTGATTTTTTTTTCTTCTTTTGGCTGAGTATGTTCTTAATCTGAATAACAAAAGAAACAAAAAGAACCACACACGTACACACACTTATTTTGTAATGTCACATCTAGCGATTTCACCTTATATGTCTAGCAAAGGTTTGTGGAGAAAAGCATGAGACAATTTCAGCATAGTTATTTCTGCATTCAGCGACTAAGCCATTCAATCAATCTGTGTCCCCCTGCCCAGTGCACACCTAATTGAGTGTCACTTTGAATATCACAGCTTGCTATCTGCTTATAAGAAGACGCCTAGACAATGAGGGAGTGTAGAATTGGGTGTCATCTTACTCCTGAATCTTGCGCACCATCAATCTTGATTTTACACCCTAAAGCATGATGAAGGGAGAGACTGAATGTGCTAATGATGATTTTTAGTGTTTTTTTCACCACTGTGTTGTCAGAGTTGAGCTTTGCTTCATAGTAACTAACCCGGTTGTTTACCTCTTGTTTGTGTGACATGTTCCAAGACACAAGGCATATGGCCACAAATGCATTTAGACAAAATCATGACTCATTCATGCAATGTCTCTTAATGTTAACACTGAACTCTTTGTGACTTTCGTGCTCACTCCGGCTACATTAACATTGCTTTTGTCTCTAGCTAAATGCATTAGCATCCGCATAATGCACTCACAGCATGGGTGATTTCTCAACCAGATTAAGCATCTTTATATCCTGATCACATATCTCTGAAATAATGAATTATGTATTGAAGAATTTTAAATAGTACCAGTGAAAGAAAAATGGATGGAACCAGAATAATTGGAGTTTTTCTGAGCAGAAGCTAAGGTGTATATCATTATGTTTACCTGCGTTGACATTATCTATCAGTTAACTAATGCATACTTGCGTATTACATTATTGCTGTATTGTCAAATTTACACAAACAACTGTTTGAATAAAATTAGGTTTTTACAGATGGTGTTTTGTTCAGGCTTAATAAATAATTCTATTTTGCAATTCTTATTCAAAATTAATCATGTGCAAACCATTTAGCCTGTTTCTCGAAATGACATGATTACAAATGCTAATAAATGTGTTCCTTTCAAATTTCTCACAAACTTTTGGTTTCAGTAAAAACTACTGGTTTGAAAGCTAACCAGTAGTAAACTTACCACAAACTGTCTGTTAGTTGATCACATCAAACAGTGTTCATAATATTTTGCCAAATGCAAAGCAGAGACATGCAGGTGAGACAAACACATTAATAAGTTAGGTGAGATGTTGTAGACCCAGGAATTGCTGGATTGGTGGAATAAAATTAATTCCTCACAATAAAATTGAATATAAATATAACAGTCCTTGATCCACTGGTTAAACAATGAATTACATATTTTCTTCTCAAAGATAAATGTTATATGTGTTAGTGATTAAGAAAAGTTAGACCTTTTCCCTGGGTGCCTTTTTAAGAAGGTGAAGCATGCATATTTTTGGGTAATGTGACTGGAACACTTTCATTTCTCATTAATGCCTTTTTTCCTCGGGGTGGGGGAAGAAGGGGAATTGATATGTGACAGCTTGCCTACATTTGCTGTTACTCACACATATTTATTCTGCATGTTTGTCACAAGAAGACTTTGTGGCTCCAATGATGTTTGCGCCATTACACTCTCTAACACAGGGGTGGGCAATTCCAGGCCCCGAGGGCGGGTGTCCTGCAGGTTTTAGATCTCACCTTGGGTCAACACACCTGAATCACATGATTAGTTCGTTACCAGGCCTCTGGAGAACTTCAGGACATGTTGAGGAGCTAATTTAGCCATTTAAATCAGCTGTGTTGGTTCAAGGACACATCTAAAACCTGCAGGGACACTGGCCCCCGAGGCCTGGAGTTGCCCATTTGATAAGAACTATAATTCTCAGCCAGTAGATTTAAAGACAGCTTACAGAGTGAGTTTAAGTGCTTTGGGTTGTCTTGGAATCTGTAGCAACATAAACATTTGCACAGAGATGCATGACTGGTCAAATGGTTAAAATAAAATGTGAGGCATGTACACTACTTAGCTTAGCTAATGTTCAATGTTCAACTCCAGTCCTCAAGAGCTACTGTCCTGCAGCTTTTAGATCCCCCCCTACAACAAAGGGACTCATCCCATCCAACACAGGTGAATCAAATGATTGGATTACTTCTTCAGCATACCATCAAGTTTGGCAAAGGCCTGATAACAAGCCTTTGATTTGATACAGGTGTGTTGGAACAAGTATGCGTCTAAAAGCTGCAGGGCAGTAGCTCTCAAGGACTGGAGTTGGACAGCCCTGGCTTAGCTGCTCATTTCAAACGAGTTGTTATTTTTCTTTCAAAAAAAGGTTATATTTCGCATCTCGGAGAAGAACTACTCCAGAACTATGACTAAGCCCATCAAGTTTCCAATATATCAGCTCTTCAAGCACTGCCAACCAGCTCTGGTGCAAAGTGCTTCCTGTGACTGAAAATTTAGTAACAATGGTGCATTAATCGGGAGAAATGACAGCATTTAGATAATTTATCAATTCGGTGTAACTAGTGTCTCCCCAGCACCACAGGTATAACATAATGACTCCTTTTCTTGTTGTGCAATTCTGTCTGTCACATAGTACAAATCACATGAGGTAATGAATGCTCAGTTGTGCAACCACAACAAGGAGAGGACATGTTGTGGTTGCATTGTTTTGCTTTAGCTGTCATTGTGGAAGGTGGAAAAACTGGACTAACTGTGGAAACTGTACCTGACATAAGACAGAAAATACAGTCCCATTATCAGAGAAAGCAATGAAGAGGAAGAGTGTGATTTTCCAACTTTTTCCAACAAGGAGTAATTTGCAAATTAAAAGCGACCTGGTTTGCAAAAGTTGGGTAGAGGAAAAGATGGGAGGGAAAGCTGTCTATTTCTAACATACTGTGTTCACAGGCAAAATCTAATGCGACCAGAAGACCATATAATTGAGGTTAAGCTTGTGTTAGGTGGCTAAGAAAGGAAAGCATATAAACCATAGGTCTGTGTGATAAGCATGGATGCCACTGCTGAGAACAGTTTAAGTACTGTTAATGAAATTTGTCAAAGGTCGTGGAAACTGTCAGGTGTGGCCTTCAAACAATGTAAGAATAATTGGTTACTGTGGTAACAAGTTAGCAAATGTCCTCCTGTGTGTATGTTTTGTACTGTGATACTAAAATATGAGATAAAAAAGACAAACTGCTCAATTTTTCTGTTCCATCTTAGTTTCCTTAAGTCAGCCCACTGATATACAGTCCCTAATCTGTAACAGTTACATGTATGTTTTACAAAACTAAACTAAACAGAAAAATATATTTATAGAATTTAATTCCCACAGAAACTTTGCAACCAGCAAAAAAATATATATAACTGAAGTCCAGTGAGGTGCAGCACGATTTGTTAGCAGTGATCCATGAAGGATTTCATTCACTATAACATTCCAAATAATGAGTTATAGGTCAATCCATATGGTTTCATGTTCACATCTCATGCCTGGATAGTTGAATTTCATTTACAGGTGATATGCTAGATTCAAGACTTTTGTGTTCTATATGCCAGCTGAAATTTGATTATCAAGTATAAACTGCCATGTTATAGTGAAAGATTTCTGCAATCATTTGATTAACTGATCATCGCCAAGAGTAACCTGCAGTATAACACCAGATGTTCTTTCAGTTTGATGTTCTGGAGCATTCAGGCGTGCTAAAGCAATGCCACAATCTTCCCAGGAGTGGACGTCCCACAAATTCACCCAAGGTCAGACCATCCAATGCTAGGAGAGACTGCAAAAAACCCAAGTGCAACATCTCAGACTTTTCAGGCTTCAGTTAACATGTTAAATGTTGAAGCTTGTGACAGAACAGTTACAAAAAGACTGAACAAGAATGGCTATATGGGAAGGCTTTCCACAAGAAAACGTTAAAGTTAAAGTTGCATCTGAATGGGCCAAAACACTTCTAGAACATTGTTCTGACTTGCAAGACCAAGATGGAAATGTGTGGCCATAATGCACAGGACCCTGCGCCCTGTGAAAACCAAACACAACTTCTCAGTATAAGCATCTCATACCAACTGAGGGGTGATGATTTGGGTTTGTTTTGCAATGGCAGGACTTGGGAACCTTCATGAACTCCTCACAAAAGGTTGTATCTGTTCATCTTATGTATGGACATTGCTTGTGGTGTACCCCAAGGGTCAGTTTTGGGTCCAAAATTCTTCAACTTGTACATTAACGACATCTGTAAAGTGTCCAAAGTATTAAAAATGGTTCTCTTTGCTGACGATACAAACATTTTTTGCTCTGGTGATGATCTGCAGAATTTATTGGAGGATATGACTAATGAAATAAGTAAAGTGAAGTTCTGGCTTGATAAAAACAAATTATCATTAAATTTGAATAAATCTAAACTTATGTTATTTGGAAATAGTAGTTTAAATACAAATGCAAAGATTCAAATAAATGGTGTTGATATTGAAAGAGTCAGTGAAAATAAATTTCTGGGGGTAATAATAGATGAAAAACTTAACTGGAGAGCTCACGTAAGATATATTCATTCCAAAGTATCACGAAGCATTGCAGTACTAAACAAGGCAAAACAGGTATTCGACAGAACATCACTTCATATTCTCTACTGTTCACTGGTTTCACCATACTTAAGCTATTGTGCAGAGGTCTGGGGCAATAACTATAAAACCACATTACATTCACTTTTTACTCTTCAAAAGAAAGCAATTCGAATCATCCACAATGCAGGTTATAGGGAACATACAAACTCACTATTTTTGCAGTCTGAAATATTGAAAATTGACGATATAGTGAAATTCCAAACAGCACAAATTCTATTCAAAGCAAAAAATAAAGAACTGCCAGGTAATATTCAGAGTATGTTTTTTTTGAAAGAAGGAAGTTATAATTTAAGGGGTTTTTGTAACTTCAAAACAATGAAGGTACGTACTACAAGAAAAGGCTTTTGTGTTTCTGTTCAAGGAGTGAAACTATGGAACAAACTGAATATGGAATTAAAGCAATGTCCAAACATAAAACTGTTCAAAAAGAGTTATAAAAATATGATCTTCTCGATCTATAAAGAAAAGGAAAATATTTAAATTAAGTGAATGTCTCTATTTAAAAACAAACAAACAAAAAATTCATGATGTGATATTATAGTATATAGTATATCAGAAATCTGTTCACTATTTTTATTACAAATTATATCAGTAAGGAAGCTGACTAAATATTCACTGATAATTTATGGGACAGGGGTGGGATTAAATAAGTGTATACTTCTTCCCACTCCCTTTCAACATGTAAATTAATCAGAATGTTTTTTTGTATGTAATTTGTATAGTATATTTTTTTTTCTCTCATTTCTTTTCTAAATGTACTTGTATATTGTTCACATGTTGAAATAAATTACCAATCAATCAATCAAATCTGGACCTTTTCAGTGGGATAAATTTTTCGTCACTCATCCAAAAGACTTCAGTCTCAGCTAACTGCAGGTTTCCAACCTTATGAACAGTACAAATAAACACTTATAAACAGTGCATATTAATGATCAAGGAACTTACCTCACAGCCCACTGTTCATTCAGTGGGCTAGTTTCAGTCATTGTGCAAATGTACTATAATGTATACTTTACTTTATTGATCCCCGTGGGGAAATTCCTCTCTGCATTTAACCCATTCACTCAGTGAAGCAGTGGGCAGCCACTGGGTGCCCGGGGAGCAGTGTGTAGGGACGGTACCTTGCTCAGGTAAGGGGAAAAGGGGACATGGGCCCATCCTCCCGCAGGCTAGATATAGTCGGGCTCACCTCTACGCATTAGTTTCGACTCTGGAACCAGTCTCCTGGAGAGGGGCTGGACTCTGTCTCAGTCTGGAGTTGCCCCTGGTGAGAGGCGGCGAGCTGGGATGGGTATTCTTATATCCCCTCGGCTTGCTGCTGGTACGTTGGGGTTCTTCTCGGTGGATGAGAGGGTTTGTTCCCTGCGCCTTAGGATCGGGGAACGGGCCCTGACTGTCATCTGCGCTTATGCGCCGAGTGGCAGTTCGGAGTACCCAGCCTTCTTAGAGTCCCTGGGTGGGGTGCTGGAAGGTGCTCCACCTGGAGACTGTTGTCCTACTGGGAGACTTCAATGCTCACGTGGGTAACGACAGCGAGACCTGGACGGGCATGATTGGGAGGAACGGCCTCCCTGATCTCAACCCGAGCGGTGTTTTGTTATTGGACTTCTGTGCAAATCAAAGTTTGGCCATAACGAACACCTTGTTCGAACATAAGAGTGTCCGTAATTGCACGTGGCACCAGGACGCTCTAGGCCGCAGGTCGATGATCGATTTTGTAATCGTATCAGCAGACCTGCGACCATATGTTCTGGACACTCGGGTAAAGAGAGGGGCTGAGCTGTCAACTGATCACCACCTGGTGGTGAGTTGGATCAGGTGGTGGGGGAGGACGCTGGACAGACCTGGTGCACCTAAACGTGTAGTGAAGGTGTGCTGGTACCGTCTAGCAGAGGCCCCAGTCCGCGAGATCTTGAACGCACACCTCCGGCAGAGCTACAACAGCATTCCGAGGGAGACTGGGGACATTGAGTCCGAATGGACTATGTTCAGCATCTCCATTGCCGAAGCTGCTGCATTGAGCTGCGGCCGCAGGGTGGTTGGTGCCTGCCGTGGTGGTAAGGGAGGTCTGGGCTTCTCTGCTTAGGCTGCTGCCCCCGTGACCCGTCCCCGGATAAAGCAGATGAAGATGGATGGATGGATGGACTTGAATTGCCTGAGGTGACACCTAGCAGACAGCTAGCACCTTTAGCTACTGTTTCCAACACCCATCAGAAAAAAATAACTTTCTTTTTTCTTACTTGCTCTGTAAGTTACTTTAAGCATATTCATTACAGGACAAGATTTGTTCACACAAATATCTCAACCATAAGGAATGACACAACAAGTAAATTAAGAAGCTAGCTGTAAACATACTTTATGTGCATGCACTGCATAACATTACTCACATGAGTTTTAACATTTTGCTAATTAAAACGATATCTTTTAAGCCATCGTTCACTTAGTCACTGGAATGAGTGACCTTCATCAGTCTCACCCACACATGGGCATTTGATAAGATCTGATTAACTTAAAAGTGCCTCCCACTTTGCCTATAATTAATTCAGCAGCACTTGGAGGGGAAGTAGTCCTGTTAAAGCCAAATCTTCTGCACCATTTAACCGGGTAATGGCAGAGATTTTTATGTTTTTATTAAAGGGCGACCTTGGCTTTCAAGGTGCTGGCAGCTGATGTGCTGAACTGAGAAAAGGAGTGACCAAATAGTGGGTAGTGTCATCTTAATTTTGATGGAGCTGATGATTCATAAAATTTGTGTCACCTCACTTCATTAAATCTAAGTTGGACAATATGCACACAACAAACAAAGTACGACTCTCCACTACTCTGCCTTGTACAATACATGATAGTTAGAACCGCTGCAGTGTTTTAATAGGGCCAAGGATGCACTTTTACAAGGTGCTGCCCCCCAATAAATATTTGTGTGAGGGACACATCACTTGGATTCAGATGTTGTTAAATCATCTGCAGCACTTTATTGAATCATACAGAGGCCTTTATGAGGCAGTCTGGCCCCAATTACCAGTCTTTTAAAGCGTCTTGAAAATATTTAATTTGCATTCAACAGAAAGAATGCATCTCTCTGTGGTGAATAACAACTCTGATTGTAATCTGTTACAGATTAACTGTGCTTTACAAAGCAGGGTTGACCTTAGAGGAGTGCAGGGAGGATCTTAAGAGAAGCGTTTATGATAATTTTGTTACCGAGGCTTCCTTTTTCTGAAAAAGTGGCGATTCCTTGCTCGGCAAGACAGGCTTCAAAAGCGAATAAAAATGTATACATTCCTATTATAGATTACATAACTTTAAAATATGAAATTCACACTTTTTTCACTACAGAACAGCTGTGCAGGTGTGAATTATTCAGGTGATATCTCAGTGGCTTTGTGTTCATGTTTTATATAGTCTATAGCACTTATGTTCATATTCAACTTGGTTTTTATTAATATGAACATTTTGAAAATAAAGCAAAGAAAAATCTTCTAATAAAGTCCAGCATTTAATAAAATATGTATGTATATACATTATTGTTTAAATTGTTCACATTACTATTTCTAACGTGACCAACTCTGCAACGTTACACCCGTCTTGAAATGTTCAATAGAAACACACAAGTTGTTACTTTATCTTTCTCATCTCTGCTATCTAGTCCTTATTGCATGGTACAATGCACCTAAATGCTGAACAACATGAATAAATCATATTTATGGACAATGAACAAGACAAATGTTTGAGTGACTATGCTGACTCGCACCCACAATAATCCCTCCATCATACAGATCAGTGCTCTCTCATCCATGTATATCATTCAGTGGTTGAGCTGATTAGGGGTCAGATAAATACTACAGCAGCTCGTTGTGCACTCGCTATGATTGTGATGAAATTGTTGGATATAGTTTTTTTATATATATATATTGATGCTTTTATGTGATAGATGATTATGTAATTAACCATATCACCACAGAGGAAGTGCAAATATCCACGGTGTGCTTACTGATGCAGTTACATTTCTGAGGAAATCTTATGTATGCATCTGGGAGGGACTGATACATTTATAACTTGAGGTCTGGATCAGGATTAAATTCTGTCTTTCATTCCTACTCGATTCATTAATCTTTTTTTTACGTTAAGGCATCCTTATGCCATCATGACAATAGAAAGATGACTGTAAATGAGAGAGAAGACAAGGGGAATGACATGCAACAAAGGTCCCCAGACAGACTCAAATATGGGATAATACAATCCGTGATCAGAGTCTTAATTCGTAAGCCACAGGGACACACTAAGCTTTTTTTTTTTTTTTTTTTAAATCAAGTAGCTTTGATCTTGCCCAAAGACATAAAACGACTGTGTGTAAATTAGGCCTACGATTTTAATCTCTATGACTTTATCTTACCACTGTTTCACTCTAGTGTCATATCCCTGATACCTGTACAATATGCATTTTTTAAATATATATATACGACAATGCTGTGTGCTTCATGACTGAAACAGTGAAATACATTTTTTTTACCAAAGGCCACAGAGTTCTCTCCGATCTACCAAATGGTGAAACTGTGAAATCTGAGGTCAAATTTGCCCTTTTAATCATACAAAAGGTTTCCGCTCTCGCATAAGCAGCAATAATCATGATCTTGTATAATATTTCTACAGCTTTGCTTAGCTCTTTTCTAGGCCCCATTATTTACTGTTCCTACAACAGCTTTACAAGACTTTACAGACAGCATCTTTCCACCAAGTTGGCGAGAGGCCACAGGGAAATGGCCAAGTCTTTCATGGTGAGAAAAAGTTAAGATGACTTTAGCGCTGCCAAGCAGACATGTGGCTCTGGCTTCCAAGATCACGCTGACAGTTTCTGGTCCTTTGGGAATTTGGGCAAGAGCAAGCAGCATATCTGTGGGCAAGTGGAGGAGGACTAAACCTCTGGAGAAAACAGACGCTTTAGGGTGAGTGGTGGATGAAGCTGTCGTCCTAGCTTGATAATTCCTGTTTGCTTTTTATTTGTGGGAGTTTAAAAGGGGCAAAAAGTCCCTCTTTCTATGGCACAAAACTGTTACGCAAACCCTATTAAGCTTTGATTGCAATGCTAGCATAGGCTAATTGGGATCAGCTACTGTAAATGTATGAGCTGTAGATAGACTATATGATTTTCAGACACATCACATAAACATTGCTGTACAGCTTTGACACTCAAGAGTCTCACAGTCAGACATACAAGCAAACTGCAGTACTCACTTCAAAATAAGAAGTATGACTTTCTTATACTTGCCTGCTTGGCTTGTTAGCAAGCTTTCAATGACCTGGGGCTATTAATAAGAGAGGCTCCCCAGTAGGCCCAGCTCGGGGTCTCCTGTGTCTGTCTACCTGCCATCTTACGCATGAGTCTCTCGACATGATGCCTCGGTAGATGTGCTCCCCTGAGTTGCACTGACAGGTCATCTTTCACTGGCAGCCACTTGAGTGTCAGCTGGAAATCAATTGCCGAAGACGCAGAATGCCTCATGCGTGGTGACACGGGCTCCAGAGCGACTCACTGTGTTCCAAAGCCCTGTTTCATCAAAGTCTGTCCAGCCAGTTGGTGGATGGCTGAATGAGTGAGTTATTGGGAAACATCAGTCCTCTTGTGTGTATGCGCGCACATAAGTATGAGTTGATTTACAGCCATAAGAGTCATTTTAAACCAGAATATATGTGAACGTTTCAGGAGTGCATTAAGAAGAGGGGCATGGGGAGAGAGATACTATAGTGAGAACGCTGTCAGGAAGCAAATTAGGCATAAGCTGACATCTATGCAGTGCAGTAAACACCTGGTCGGGAAGAGTGCCGCATATTCAAAACTGCAATATAGGACAGAGCTTAGGTGTTGCTTTGGCTTAAAAAGAAGCTGTTTTATTCAAGACGTCAGCTCCAGGTGTATTAAACACACAAGATTCAGTTTGGTATTTGCAGTATCCCAGACAGCACACTGAGAAATGTCACGTGCCAGAGGCAGTTCAAACTTTTACCAACTGAAGATTCCCCCCCCCCCCATGTACCAAAATCTGTCAGTCTTGACCCATTACGTCCTCAGAGACTTCAGTGTCTCCAGTCCTCCCTCCCGGGCCCCTCTGCCAGGAAGAACATGAGGGTCAGTGTGCTGCTACATTCACACGGATCAGTATAACTGAGTGAGGTGCCTTGGGTTATTGTCATTGTGAGTAATATCATTCGGAGGTGAATTCACTAGAGATGTTTTATGGATGGGGCTCTTTGCTTCCCCCAGAATTGTTTCTCACATTGAAAGACTCCTTTTTTAAAAACAAAGATTACCTTCTTTACATGAGTAGCAAAATGAATCTCCCATAAATCCATCCATTTTCACCAAGGAACCCAAAATGCATGTAATTGGACAGTAAAAGTAGACCAGTCACAGGAAGAAAGAAAGATCCCTGCAAGCCAATAGATGTCACAGCCAGGTTTTTCTACAATATGAAAGCTTCATGTGAGTTCTTTATTCAGCTCTGAATAAGAAATCTGCTTTTGTTTTAATAATAGGAAGAATATAATAACTTTTACATGTCCCAACATGCTAACACAGTCAAATATATGATCTTATGTTTGTTTTTACATACATGCATACTAATAAATACACATTTGAAACGAAATACAGACAAAAAATTGGGCAAAGGTTAAAAAAACAACTATAAAATGATAAATGTTTGAGTAGGGAGTTGTTTGGAACAGTCTTCCTCACTAGTTCAGGCCAGTTGTCTGTTCCAAAGTTTAGTAGCTACTACTTCAAAAATTATAATCACCTCTGGTTTTGGTACAGTTTATAGAACCCGATCAGATGATGGGAGAGATCAAAGCCTAGAATAAGATCTCAGCAGGAGACTGGCCATGTAGGGATTTATATATTATTAATACAATTTTAACATGAGTTCTAAGCCAGTGACGGGAAGCAAGAAAAGAGGGGATGTTTGAACCTAGCTGCCATGTTCTGGACCAGCTGAACATGGGTTAGGAAAGACTGAGAAATACACATGAAAAGTTTTGATTTTTGTGATGTTTCTTAGATGAAAGAAAAAGGACCAGATGAGCTTGGAGATGTGAGATTCAAATCCTGGTCAAAAATAATACCATGATTTTTTAGCAGATTATTTGATATTCTCAGCAAGGGTGCAGATGTAGTGGCTGACCTCCTTAGAGCAGCCGTCACGCCGAACGCGAAACTTTTGTGTTTTACACAAAGGACCCACTGCACCAAAAACTGGAGTGAAAAATCTTCCACTCATCTTGTAAACTGTGGTCAGCCAGAATAGAAAACTGGCATATGTAGCAACCGGGTGTCAGGAGCCAGTGACCCAGTGTTTTGAGTTTACTTTGTATTAGAGCTGGGTGATATAAGATTTTTTCATATCACGATATGTTTTTTTCATTTCAGGCGATAACAATATATATCACGATATAAGCCAAATAACTAAATTTGTAAGATTTAAATGTGCCATTGCTCACAAGTAAAATGTGAAATAATCAGCAGCTTGTATTGATTTAAATATTTATTTCCCATAATAAGTTAAACAGGGCAGATGTACTTAAGGAAAATGAGACTTCAGTTTCAAATAAATAAAGGCAAATATTGCAAACTACACAAAAGGCAGCCGCTAAAGCGTTTAAGTTTGAAAATAGAACAAACAGACTACTAAATTGTCACTTCCACTTAGAAACAAAATATTAATTCTAAAAATAAATCTTAGGTTTTTTTTACAGAAGAACAGACAAAATTGACTAACTTTAGTCAATATCAAATAAACTGAGAACTAAAAGGAAATTCTCACTCTCCTTGTTGTATAGCTTAGCTTTTCCAACAGTTTTAAAATAAAGATGCTAACAGAACATTCTTTAAATCCTAGGTACACATCCAAGGTGACATACATACATACATAAAAAACTTTAGTCTGACAAAAGCCTACAGGTTGTGGGACAGGAAGACAAGTCTATCCACTGCTTCAGGCTTTAAAGCGGCCCTGTGGCAAGTCACAATATTACCCCCTGTACTAGTGATGGGATTTCCGGCTCTTTTTAGAGATCCGGCTCTTTCGGTTCGGCTCACTAAAAAGAGCCGGCTCTTTCGGCTCCGAACCGGCTCTTCAGGTTGTTTTGTTGCTTTAATTAATTTATTATTAACAATAATATAAAATTATGCACAAAAGGAATTACTAACGTAAAAACAAGTGGTTTTATTTATATATGTTTATATATAAATATATGCGGTGGCCCCTAGAGACAAAACACGTACAAACTCCAAAACACATTTCTAGCATGAACTGAACTTCCAAAGCAGAGCTACTAGATCACTTAAATTACACAATTGAAAGCATGTGTGTATTGTTTGTGTATTTATACACAGGCACTCATATATATATTCAAATAATTTTAAAAAAAGTTCATTTACCTGTTATTACCACACACCAAATCCGGTCATTGGTACTTGCTGGCTTGTGTAGCCACAAGATAACAAAGGCTCAACACTGCGCCCAGCATCCTGGAGCACTTCTGTTGTTCTTTTGTACGTGTTTTGAGTTTTTATGTGCTTCTGAGTTTTTACGTGCTTCGGAGTTTGTACGTGTTTTTACGTGTTTTGGAGTTTTTACGTGTTTTGGAGTTTGTACGTGTTTTTACGTGTTTTGGAGTTTGTACATGCTTCAGAGTTCGTACGTGATTTGAAGTTTGTATGTGCTTTGTCTCTAGGGGCCACCGTAAATATACTTTTATTTATTCACTCCACATAAAATGTAATAAATAAATCATCTAATACAAAAATCAACTATTCACATTTCAAGTTTTAACTATTTACATTTTCAGCTTTTTCCTTTCACAAATTTAAAGTGAAAAGAACACAAAACACTGCAAACCACAACACAATTAAATATAAATTATAATATGAAAACTAAAAGAACATGCATATTCTCTGTCATATGGACCTGCATGAATAAACTTTCTCAATCCTTTATCATCTGCAACCGAAAATAGTTGTGGATGATTACTATACCTTTCTAATGTTGTTGTCCCTGCCTCTCTTTCTCTCTCTCTGGCTCTGTTCCTGTGCTACTGAGTGTAACTACCGCCCCTCCCCCCTCTGCCCAGCGTAAAGCACAAGGCTCGCGTGCAGAGTGAAGCGGAAAAAAAGTGCGAGAGAGAGGCTGAGAGAAAGAAAAAAAAAAAAAAACCACGTGACGGCTCGCGATAAGGAGCCGGCTCGCGTCGTTCACGTCAAAGAGCCCGCTCTAAGAGCCATTTCGTTCGCGAACGACCCATCACTACCCTGTACTAAATACCCTCTAGGAGGGGCTGCTGGTTTTATCTTATATTTAAAATTTCAATTTCAATTTTATTTCTATAGCACATTTAAAAGTCACAGGTACAACAAAGTGCTTCACAGACGAGCCATACTTGCAGGTTTACAGCAAAAGAAAACAATTAACAACAAAGAAATACAGTTATAGGATGGTAATATTGCAACAAGCACGAACCGGGAAGAAATTAAGCTAAGTAGTTTGAAAGGCGAGCTTAAACAAATGGGTTTTTAACCGTGATTTGAAAGATTGAATAGTTTCCGACGCACGGACATCAACCGGCAGGCTGTTCCAGAGTTTTGGTGCAGCAAAAGCAAAGGCACGATCCCCCTTCGTCTTTAGTCAAGACATTGGTTGCATTAGGAGCCCCTGATTAGAGGATCTGAGTGCCCTTGTAGGGATATATAAATTAAGAAGGTCAATCAAATAACTGGGTGCCAAGTTATTTAAGATTTTAAAAGTGTATAGAAGAATTTTAAAAACAATACGGTATTTGACAGGAAGCCAGTGGAGGTTAGCTAGAATAGGAGTGATATGATCCTGTCTTCTAGTGCCGCTTAAAAGGCATGCTGCGGCATTCTGGACTAATAAAAAGGTGACAGAGGCTGGTGTTATCAACATCATTGTTATATTTGACGTTTTAATCACTTGTTCTTTTTGTCTTGAATTGCCCCATTTGGTGGAATCATAATTTAATGTTCTTTATAGGAAAAAGAGCTGAGGTTCTGTATTAGCCAATTGGGATCCTGATAGAACCCCAGAATTCTAAATTTTATTTAGGACATTTTCTCAACTTGATTTACACTGAAGAGTGACTGAATATTTGCCTATTATGCATGCCAACAGCAACTATTACCTCAAATAAATAGGCTGACATGAAGAATATTCTTTCTGATGTTTATTTTTTAACAATAACCATTGAAGTGATTTAGATCTCTAGCTTTTAATATATTTACATGGGCTCAAAAACACAATTAAAAGAGGCATTTTTAATTTTATTCTGCTTCCCAACTTACCGATAGCTGAGTGAAGTCGATGTCCGAAGCACTGCAGCCGGGTCCAGTTATTCAGGGATGTGGCCTTTACTATATTTGTCCCACTATCAGTTGTGATGCAGACTTGTTTGTCTTCACTCAGTCCCCAGGATGCAAGCGCTTCTGACAGTCCTAATGCAATTACTTCACCCATGTGGTCGTCGGGAAGGTAGGCAGTTTGAAGACATTTGCTTTTCAGATTCCAGTCTTGGTCGATATAGTGAGCAGTAAGGCTAAGGTAAGGTTCTGGCGTGCGACTTGACCACATGTTGGATGTAGTAGCGAAGAACGATACAGTTTGTAGCTCCTTCTCAACAGCCTCACGGCACTCTCTATATAGCTTTGGAAGCGCTGTCTGAGAGAAATGTTTACGTCCAGGGAGTTGGTAACGAGAATCCAGTACCTTAATTAGCTGCTTGAATCCTTCATTTTCGACAGTGTTTATTGGTAGCATGTCTTTAGCAAGACAGTAGGCTATGGCATTCGTTATGTCGCAATGTCTCTTAGCTTTTTTGTCATATGGTAAGACGCTGGAGAAAGCCGACTCAATTGACTGTTGCTTCTTCGCAGGGATTCCCCTGGTTGTTTTCGATGACAAATTAGCACTTTCAGTCAGAGATTGAGTGTGCTCTAGTGGGTGGCACTGCTTCAGGTGATGAAAAAGGTTTGTTGTATTTCCAGACTTGGTGGGAACATGCTTTCGGCACAACTTACAGTGCGTGCTACTCTGTTTTTTGTCGGACTTCAAATAGCCGAAATATCTCCACACTACGGAACTTTTCTGGCCCTTCTTTTCGACTATCTCTTCGGCATTCGAGCCGTCATCTGTGTTCTCTTCCGTTCTCTCGGTTGATTTTTCTCTACTTGGTACACTCATTTTCTCCATTACCCGGTCGACACGGCGGTTAGCTGCTTCGCAAACAAATACACACGTGCGGCTTGGCACTTGTGCTGTACGTAACAAGTCACGTGACGTGGTTCGGCTCTGCACTACTTAATTTGGATTGGCTGTTCCTTTTTTCTTTTTTTTTTTAAAGAGGAAGAGAGAGAGATTAGGTCTATCGCGATAGTTGTATTTTCCTATCGAGAAGACGTTATATGGCAATACATATCGTTATCGTTTTATCGCCCAGCTCTACTTTGTATTTTTGATTTTCTTATGTTTAGATTGGAATAATGTTCAGTTCTTGTACTATTATTTAGTTAGGGATTAGTTGAGTTTTAGTCTAGGTGTGTCTCCGTGTTGGTGAGTCTTTTCCTGTCTTCTGTGTTGGTCTGTCTTGTCCCCATTGTTTAACGTTTAGTTATGCCTGTGTTTGCGTCTCCCTAATCTATTCTCGTGTGTCTCTCCCTGTGTTCCGTGTTTCCCCAGTCTGTCATGTCTTTCTTGTCTCCGTGTTTTATGTTGTCAAACTTGTGTGTTGTTGTCTCCATGTTTCCTGTTTTATTTTGAAAGTCTTGTTTTTCCATATTCAGTGTGTTTAGTTTTGCTTCCCCTGTGGCGTCAGGTTACTTTGTGTCAGCTGTGTTTCTCCAGGTGTTTCTACTTCCCTCATTACCCTTCTATTTAAGTCCTCTGTCTTCCTATGTTTAGTGTTGGGTCGTCTGTTTGTTCTGCTTTATGTTTCTCCAGGTCTCAGGTTTATGCTCATGTTTTTTCACCTCATAGTTTCATATGCACCTGTCTAGATTGTTTCTTGTCACAGTTTTCATATTTAATCTTTTTTTTTTTTTTTTTGCCTGTCCTGTTTGGCTCTTTTGCCATCAGAATTGTTGTCTAAAGGCGAGGAAAGATGCCCAACGGATTTACTTTACCAAATTGACCATCCCAGCCTTGCCGTAATGGTCCATTTGATTCACCTTTTATTGTTTATTTTATTTTCATTTGCTGAATACGGGACAGACTTGACTGGGGGAAAGAAGGGGAGAAAGAAAGAGGGAAAGAAAAACAGCTGAGAAGAGGGACGGGGGAGAAGGGCAAAAAACAAAAACCAACAGAATAAGCAGAGAAAAAAATGCATATATCGATCACCTGGATCACCTGTTGAGAAAGAAAAAAGAAAACAAGCAGAAGAAAACGAGAGTAATAGAATAAACAACATCACAATGATATATGGGAATATGACAGTAAATACTAAATATTAAACATTATTGTGCAGCACGTAAGATCAACAGCACACAGTGTGCTTTGAGGTAGGAGCCAAAAAGGGTGTAGTTTGTGTGTGTGATCACCCGTGTGTACACCTGTGAGCATGGACGCGCTTGTTTTTTTAAAAGGTTCCTTCATGTAATGATCTGCTAGAGGGTGTGGGGGGGCCACAGCCCTGTCCTCCAGGGCATGAAGCAGGTATGGAGGAGATCAAAACTCCAGACATCCAGAGGCCCCCAGAACACAAGAGACCAAGGAAGACCAACAGAGGGGCAGCTGAGGAGAGCCCCAGATGAGGGGTCACTCAGCAGCCGCGGACAGAAGCCAGGGGGGGTTGCAGTGACGCGCCCGTGAGCTCCGCCGGCAGCCAGCTGTGCCTGAGTGACCGAGCCCCAGGCCGAGGGGCCGGGGGCACCCCACCTCCGGAGTGGCCCGAGCGAGCACCAGGCTCCAGGCCCCGATAAGCGGCCACCAAGGAGTGAGCCGGTGTGTACCTGGACGCCCATCCCCGGACACAAAGAACCACCAATGCACCGATGTCTGAGGGAGTCCGCCACCGGCAGGGGAAGTGGTGGTGGGGGGGAGATAGACCTCCAAACCTTGGAGGGCCTGAGATGTCCCCAGAGAGGTGGCGTCTGATACCCAACCTGACATATAGACACAGACATACAGGCACACACATATACAAACATCCATTCCCACCCTCATGCTCTCATATGCACTTGCTCCACACTCAACCAACGTGGAGACAGACATAAAGAGACGCTGTACACACGATCACACTCCCCAAGTGTACTCTACAAACCGGGTCTAGGTACCCTTGCCCCTGGAGGGGGAACTGCACCCAGACCCAGGTGGTGTGACCCTTTTCCCTGCGGTGGGGAGAAGCAGACCGCCCCGACTCCACAGCATCAGGGAGGCCCCACATTCCAGACCCCAGTCGGACGGCCAACTCCTCCTCCTAGCCCCCCCGCTCCAGCAGGCCGCAGAGAATGGGGGTGAGAGAAGACTCCAAACCTCCCTCCACCCGCTCATTGTAGTGTTGATGCATGTGTGTTCTAAGGTGCATTTAAAACCCAGGAGGGCATGGAGCTACCTTAATTTTTCCCAGTGTAGGTTTTAGTTTCGTTTTTCCCTCCTGCTCGCTTTGCTTTTTTTCTGCCTATGATATCAACCACAATAAAGCCTCGCTTTTCGTTTAAACCTTCATCACTCTCTCCCGTATCTGCGTTTTGTTTCACGCCTCAAACACATCAGCCATCCCGGCCGTCACACCGGTTCAATTAGTTCTACGATTTAAATATATTTAGTGGATTTTATACTGTATAGTTGTGTAAACACGTGTGGGATGATACATCTGTATATGCAGTTTGTCCTCAGGTCTCTTTTCCAAATCTCACTGAGGAATATATCTATGATTTTCTGAATAAATCATGCTAAACAAATACGAACTAGAACAGACATGTGTCACATAATGGGAAGGCAGTTCTCTCTCAGGGTAGAAAATATGTGAAATTTCTTGCTGGGTCGTGAGTTGTCTCCCCACCTCATGTCTGTGGGGATGGAATAATACACAGTGAAATGAGATGCGGAGTACTGTTGTTTTGATCGCATGATACTGCAAATCTACTCATCCTCAAGCAATGTACAAAAACTATACCAAGTGTGCGACTGCAGAGCCATTTGCCCAGTCCTGGTAGGCTGCTGCTGTGAAATGAAATCTATAAAGCACCGCTGTGCCTGAAGCAGTAAGGCATTTTCAAAACATACTACTGGCTTTGTCACAGAGGTCTGGATATGATTTAAGTGACGCACTTTCAAGCTTTTGTGGAGGAGGCAGGTGTGTGTCTGTGTACATAAAGAGAATAAGAATGAGTGGTCACAGGAAATTCTTTTTGCGTGGGGCCATAGCTCCATACAGGTGAATCATCTGGAAATAGGCCTTCACTTGAATAAGCACTGAGCAGTAAAATTCAAAGATGAATGCTCACATAGAACCTTTCCCTCATCGTTTCAGCTCCCCCATAATGTTGTTAAAAGAAATATTAGAAAATGTGTGAGAAAGATTTGTGCTGAATTTTAGTCTTCAGAAAAATCTGAAATCATTGTGACCAAAAGGTCAGTGAAACGTCAAACTGAGATTTTTTTCACAGTGAGAAGACTAAGGCTGAGAAACCAAGAGACACTACACATTCAATTCAATTTTATTTATATAGCACAAAATCAAAACAGCAGTCACCTCAAGGATGTTTATACTGGAGGCTAAAGACTCTACAATATTACAGAGAACATCCCAAAAATCAACCCAACCCCTTTGAGCAAGCACTTGGCAACAGTGGGAATGAAAAACTCCCTTTTAACAGGAGGAAACCTCCAACAGAACCAGGCTCAGAAAGGGGCGGGGCCATCTGCTGTGACTGGTTGGTTCATAGGTTAACAACTTGCCAACCAAGCTTACCTGGTTTAGCTTCCTTTTTTGCTCTCATTGGGGCCATAATTTACTAAATTTTCATCATGTTGTGGTAAATATGAATTGAAAGTAGGAACTGATGCATAACTGGTCCATATCCTCATCAGAAAAATGTCTTTAGGCACCACATGCTGTCTGTTTTAAAGAATGCAGGTTTACTTATCAAAGCACATTATAAAGCCTATAAGTAATGCTATAGACATGTTTGTGGTTTCCAGTGATTTTACATTTTATTCATTGAGCTTAAAGTTTCAACATTTACCTGTTATCAAGATATAATCTGTGAAGACAGTTGCAGTAAAACTACTGTGACTAAATGTTGAGCTTCAGGTTCATTAACACCTGAGTTAAATGACTCATTCTTACAAGGTTTTTATTTACCCTCTACTCACTGTTCTTATTAAGTGAAAATACAAATAATTGCTGTTTTCTGATGAATTTCAGATGTTGCTGTAGAGTTTTCACACTTATCGCCCTGCAGGAGACAGACTTTGACTAACAGCCAACCTCTGTTCAGTTTTCAGAGACTGGTAAATCTTTTGCCTGCAAGGTAGTTACTTCAATAACAAAGACGGTTATTACTGTGAAGCTGTTGTGACCTGGACTTTTTTGTTGCTTTTTTTGAACTTTGCTCTCTTTTTAAAAAATGTTTCTTGTTTTGATTAAATTGATTCATCTGTTTTTGTGATTATAGTTTCCTGCGTTCTCTCTTGAGAATTTTTTAGCAGCTTGCTTACTGTTCTTTAAACCTTCCTATGTAGCCTGCGTTTGGATTTTCCACCACACCGCCCTCCCCTGAGATATGCTCTGTACATGTGAATATGGTGAGTTCTTTATAAATGCCATCCAAGAACAAAACCTCCATATCTTGGAGCTTAAAACTTTTCACAATGAATAGAAATTCTGTCCTGTTATCCTGTGCTCACCTAAGATGCAAGATTTAAAAGCCATGAAAACAAAACTTGCCACTTTTCTAGTAGCAAAAAATGTTAATGTAGACACTGGGCACACTTCCATATAATGCTCAAGTCAGAAGGAGAAAGAGCTGTTTACCTCATACCTGCATTTAATTACATTACAGAGTTTCTCTAATCTACATTTAAACAGGATTAGAGCCATTGAAAATGGAGATTGTGTTTTTCACTGCACAGCGGTCTTTAAAACTTGAGAGGAAACACATTAAATACCCAGAAAGCTTTTTGATTCTTACTTTTTAATAAGCACAGGTTGGACATCCTCCAAGCTGACTGGCACAAGGACATAACTCCATATCAGCTGCTTCACTTATAATCCACAAGCACTGACTGGCTACCAGGTGGCCGCTAACATCAGTAATTACACCTGCGTACACTGTGTTAAAATGCTCATCGGTCTTACTTCTACACTGCTGTCACAACTGTGTCACCACTGGTTGCCACCACTTTCACCAAGACCTGTGTTTCAGTATGGCTGACTTTAATAAAATCATTTTTTGGTTTATGTCTAGGATTAGTTCTCTCAGCATAATCCTTCCAGCTGCTCACATTTTTTTGACAGCTTCCTCAAATACCTGAGGCTTTCCTATCAAACTTAACAGTAAAACTGTTAACACCCAATTATCTGCAGAGGTGTTCTTTTTTTCTTGCTGTCATTTTAATCTCAAACTAGGAGCAAATGTACAACTCATGCAGTACAGTTTATTCCTGAGGAACAAACATGTGATTTAAGCCTATCTGAATGTACAAAAACCTAGTTTCCATCATAATTATAATCAATATTATTGTTGTTGTTTTTCAATAAAACTGAATTTTCTGGCAATTATTGCATGGTTCAGGCTTTAAAAGTTCAAGAGTTGGTCCTCAGATAGAGAGTAAAACATATACTGAGGCTCCAGTCAGCTCTGCTTTGGCCAATTTGTATTCACTGAATGCTGTGGAGGTTGGCAGGTAGCTCACCGTTAGTATCAACATTTACAGTGATTAAAGGGTGTAATTTCTCATTAGTGTTACATAAGTGACAGACAGCCTAATTGGCAGTCTCTCTTAAAACAGGACTCTGTAAACGGCTGCTCGTATCAATTACATACGAGTGGACACGACTTCAAAGAGCTGCCAAGTGAGCAAGAAAAGCTCAAAGTGTGCATTTTTTCAGGCCAGAACTGTGGTGCAATAGAGCATCTGAGACTGATGCTGAAGAAATGTAATGGTGATTTACATCTTTGCATCATAAATTTGTGCTGAGTACAGGCTGGATACAGCTTATCCTTGACGTGTTAACAGCTGTCATTTTTAAACTCCATACAGGCCATACCCACATGAGATAAGGTTAGTAATCCTACTTTGTGAGGCAGGCCCTGGGTCTATACGGTACATAGAAAAAGCAATTCATTGGATTAATTATTTATCCTTAATTATATTTTAAAATATCTGATATGACAGAAGCTTTAATGGAAATCTGCTCCAATATTTCAATTTGATGAGAATCTGCTTACTAAATGGTTTGAACTTACAACTGAACCATCGTCTGAGGATAATCAGTGGCTTCTCTGTGAACACGTTTGGCATCTCCTTCTGATAATTTTTTGTATGTAATACAAAATTAAAGGGTAAAGTTGAGGATATTCTGACAATTTCTGATTATCAACAAGTCGCATGAATATCCTGTGGTGTCCAAACTTAATATTTAAATTTCTTTATGCGGTTATATAAAAAAAAGTATTAATAGGTGGGTTAACATATTACTGAGTTTGGTCTTCTTTATTGGATTTGTTAAAAATAACAATAAGATATTAGCTTGTATTTTAAAAAACGTAAACCCCAGCTAATACAAACAGATATACTGACTGATGTTAGGTATTTTCACATGTATCATATTAGCATTGACAGTAAAACAAGGTTATAGCTGAACTCTATTGTTATATTATTTTAGTAAGGACTCAAATAACTACACATAACAAATGTCAAAATCTGTTTCTGCTTCATGTGTCTGGGGAAAAAATACCAGCTAATATATTTTAGATTTTTTTAAATTCAGCGAGTAGCGTTATCAGTATTGATTTTAAAATTCCTAAAGAAGTCAGAACGGAGGCCGACAACTAGGAGACACACTAAATTTGTCTTTTCATTGTATGGTTTAGCAGCCTCAAGGAACAGAGACAGAAAACAAGTTCATATGACACATCACACTGTACGTAAGACAACACAGAAACAGCCGAGGGAGTCTCTGTCTTCCAAATTTTCATTCCTTCCTCACTCAGTATTGTCTGAAACTCCCAGGGAAATTACTGCTGACTTCCTCTGTGTGTGTAAGTGCTTATTATGTTTGTCTAACTACTTAATCCACTGTAGTGCATAGTACTTATTTCTTGACAATTCATTCTCCCACAGACTGTTGGCATATGGATGGCAAGTGATATTCCCAGATCCCAAACACCTGCGGGCTGTTGCACCAGCTATGCATACATAAGTTTAATGTGTTTATTTTAGATATTACTTTACATGTGTCACGTTCAGCCCAGCTCTTTACATATTTCAGTCTGCGCATCACTTTAGGTAGATAACACATCTGCAGACTGAACAGGTAAGCGCACAGCAAGTTCAGCTTCAAGTTAACACACTAACTAATATGCAGTGCACTTAAAAGGAAAGTTCATGCTCAGATACTTGCTAATGGTGAAGGGAGACTGAGCAGTCCTTTACTGAGTACAGGGACAGGCCCATGTATTTATTTGCTGCAAGGCCATCTCTATTTACAGTCATGGCCGTTCTGCATTTGTTGGTTTGGTTACACACCTTTGTTTCTAGTTTCCTGTGTCCTCCTGCCATCAGTGTCCCCCTGTTTAAGTTTTGATGTTTTTCAATGTTAGTTATTTGTCTTTTGGTTCCCTCTGTTTTTGTCATGGTGTAAGGATTTTTTTCTCCTTCTTCTCTCTTTCCTCTGCTCTCAGGTGGAGTTCGGGCCAGCTCCACTTTGGGCTCCACCTGGTGGTGAAATCCACTCTTCAGTTGACACACCTGTTCTGTATTTAAGGACCAGCTCGGGCTTACACTCCTTGCCAGGTTGGAGTCATATTGGTTTGTGGTAATAAGGTTCTCTGGTGCTTGTTTGAATACCTAAAAAAAACCCTCTTTGCCTCTCAGTAATTCTCTCAGTTGGCTGAAGCACCAGAATAAAAACACACCTGTAATCTTGAGGTGGGCTGTCCCTGCAGAAAGAAGAACGGTGTTTTTCCTTACCTGAAATTCACCTGCCTGCGTGTCTTCCACTACTTCCTTTGCTTGCTGGAAAAACACCTGTTCTGGAAAAAAAACTCAAAATCTGAACTCACATCAAAATCACAGCAACATATCCGTCAGTACAGCTCTGGCCAAACTCTTCCTCTTTCCTTGGTAGCAGATTATTCCTGTTCAGTGAACACACACTCACGTGATGTTCTTGCTGCTCCAGATTGAACTGACTACCTGTGAAAGAAACTTTTCAAAAGCGGAGCACTGCGGTCTGGGTCCTGCTTCAGGTTTATTTTTTTAAAGTTTCCATTATTGGTTTACAGTTTTACTTTTTGTTTTTTTACTTCCAGCTTTTACTCCCTTCCTACTTCCATTGTCTGCCCCACTCTAACTGTTTCTACCTAGGCCTTGTTTCCAAATCTTCCCCTCTGTCTTTATGGGTCGGTCTATTCAGTCATGGCCATTGGTTATGTTCATGTTCCTTTGCTTTTGCCCTCCTGTCCAGTTCCAAGTCTGTTCTTGTTAAAATGTATTTTCTTGTAGACTTTCTTTGGGATTTCCTACAACCAGCCTGCAGTACTTTTACTTTTTTATTTTTATGTCTATTTTTTATTTCTCTATAGTTTTACTCCTTGACTTTCTGTCTGTAGTGTGGTCTACATTTTGGTCTGCTTAAGAAATTTTCCAAAATAAATTCAATAAATAAATTAGTTCATGACCAACTATTTAGGCTTTTGGCTAAATGTCTCACACAACTATTGAGATTTCATGTTCTGCGCCGTAACACTTACATAATTATATGCAAGAGCAAAATTAAGGATTCATTAGTTTGCTTTGACAACAGCATGTTTGCTGATGGCTATCAGATAAATGTATCTTTGGGTACTCAATTATTTCCACAGGCGTTACCACAGGAGATAGATCCACACAGTTTGATCTGGCAAAGGGTTTACGCTGGGTGGTTGTATCGATTAGTATCTGTGAATGTTGTTTATTTGTTTTTGTTTTTTAAAACAACACTAGTCAGTACTATTTTGATTTTTTGCCACAATCTTGATTTGAATTTTGCCTGACAGTATTACTCAAAGCTTTCTAGAAAGAAACAGTCACAGGGATAGCATTTGTGTCACATATAAAACCTTTTCAAACTCATGGTCACCACTAGTGCTCACTAAGAGCTTTTTTAAAGCAGTAAGAATTTGATCAGCATGAAGGAAGGAGAAACTCGAGTACTGTTCACCACACTGCCACCACTCAAGGCTTCCCAGCTCTATTTGTGGTCCTTCTAAGCATTCAGTCAGTTTGAGACTTATATGTTGTAATAGTAAAAAAAAAAAGTAATGTCAACAAGGTAGTTCTGACTTGTACTTTGCAAGACATATATAGTAACAACAACTAATTACTTTTTTTAAAATAAAGAACAGGCTCAACCAGTATACACAACAAGCAAAGTATATATTGCAGGTCTATAGAGAACTCAAACATGATAAATAAATATCACGATTGTGTTATGTAAAGCCAGATAATGGGATGAGTATGTTCTGAGAATGATGCAGTCAAAGCTACAACATAGTCTACTACTAGCAAAGCTACTAAGGCAGAGTAGCTCATTGGACCAACCAGGTGGAGAAGCTGTTCCCTACAATAGAGCCACATTACTGCTGAAGTTTAGGAGTCACTACAGAAACCTGATTATTTACAGATATAGAGGGGACTGTTAGACATAACATGTTCATAGTCTGGTCTCATAGTCCTAGTCTCACGGTAGCTTTACCATTCCTAGTTTCCTGTGCTGCTGTTACACATTTACCTTGAACTTTGTTGGGTTTAGTTTTCCTTGCAAAGTGGATTGTGTCAGCTGATTTATCCTTTTAGTCAGAGTTTGTGACATGCTGAAACAAGACATGCTAAGGTGGCCCAATAGTAAGTTGTGCAGTGATAACTTCCTAGAAATGGGGACATTTAGAAATAAAATGCACCTTTTCAATCATTGAGCAATATCTGTATAGATGATAAAAAGCAATAAAATTGTGACGTCTGTCATGTAATAGTGTACAATTGAAATAACTTACTTTAAATCATTTGTTGGGAAAATGTAAGATAATCTTGCCTAAACAAGGTCTTGTTAAGGTTTCCAGGGCAATTTAGAAAAGAGTCTCTTGCTAGAATGTAATAATTCCCTGTCTGCAGGAGTCTGAGATTCTCTCCTCTAATTTTAGGAGACTGAAGATAAAAGGAGATGGATCAGACTTTTTTGGATTGATGGGTAGATGTGGATCTCTCTAAGAAATCATGCTATGAGTGCCAACACCTAATCTCCTAAATGTTTTTTGTAACAACACCTAATTCTCCTGAGTGCCCTTCCTGGGTAAATAAAGCTGTTCTGACAAGATTCCCACAGAAAAAGTTAATCAATTAATATTTGCAGGATTGTCACTTCTGATACTTTCAAACAGCAGAGAAAACTTCATATCAAGTAAAAGAAAGCCTCAGATGCTGCCTTTATTAGAAAATAGTCTTTCTCTACACAAATCACATTTTTTGACATTTTAGGAACAATTTTTAGATTTTTTCATGGATTTTTCAAGCCATGAAATGTTGCTTAATTTGGTCCATCCATTCTCTTCCACTTATCCTTATCAGGATTGTGGGCCATCTGGAGCCTATCGTAGCTACCAACAGCATAGTGCCGTGGTGTGTAGCACTGTTGTCTCACAACATGAAGGTCCTGAGTTTGATTCCACCACCTGGTTGGGGTCTTTCTGTGTGGCGCATCCATGTTCTCCCTGTGTCTAAATCGAATGCGAATGCTTGTCTGTCTCTCTGTTGTCAGATTCTTGGCTAGTCAAGTCTCACCTGTTTCCATGTATTCTTTACAGTGCTGACCTCTTATGGCCATACTAGGCTATTGTCACTGGAAACTCTGCTTGTCTTGGTTCTCATTGGAAACTGTAGCATGTCTCTATTTCATGTGTGTATTTCTCTTCCATTATCTGTTAGCAATGGATGGAGCTTGTCAAGTTCAGAAGTAAGCAGCTTTTTTCTGGTTGTTTGTGCATGTGAATTGTGGATAAACCTCCAGTCTTTGACAGGAGACTGATGGGAGACCGGCGTGTGAGGCAAGCTGCTGCTGGCTCTGCTTTCACTGCTCTGACATCAGTTACGAGCAGCATTTTGTGAGGAAATAATAAGAGGTTCATGGTGGTTTACGCTGTGCGCACTAGGGAAAGTTCTAACAAAAGTGTTGTAAATAAGTGCCTAAAATACCTTTGTAAGCAGTTCATACCATTTTTCCTTTTCCTCTGTAGCTTGATCACACTGGGTGGAAAACGTATGTGAACTTCAGGTCACTCCACATCCTTTGGGGGCTTGGCCTTTGGGTGAGCCACTCAGGAACAGTCAGCACTGTCTTAAAGCAGCTTCAGCAATGTCTTGGCGGTTTGCTTCAGGTAATTGAGGTGCTGAAAGGTGAACTGTCACTCAGTCTGAAGTTGCTGCACTCTGAAACAAGTTATTTTTTTCAAGGACCTTTCTGCATTTTGCTCCATTCATCCTTGTGACCACTTCCCGCTCCCTGCCACTCAGAGCACACCCACAACATCATGTTGGCACCTTAATGTTTCACAGTAGAGATGGCATTAGCAGGCGATGAGCAGTGCCTGGTGTTCAACAAAGGGCTTAAAGTTTTCCTCAAAGATTTCACTTTTTCTTTCGTTAGATCAGAGAATATTTTCTGCCACATGGTCTTTGAGTTTTTACATTTGGCAAACTCCACACGGGCTGCCAAAAAAAGGCAGATTGATGCTGAGACAGCCATCTAGGAGACTCTTCCATCTCTGCTTCCTCTGTTTTATGCAAACAGATAAGTAAAAAAGAAAAGCATGTTACTGTCTCTGCTGATGCTTTGAACACTTTTGTAAATAACTGATATTAGTTTGTGATTTTTAATACATTTGCAAGCACATATTTAAAATGTGTCACTGTTGTAGAAAACTTTGTACTGGCACACTAGTCAAACACATGAGAATCAAGATGGACATGTCTTCACTAGTTAACCGACTTAAATGATTATTAATAGGTTTCCACTTAGGTATAGCTGAGTGTTTCAGATATTTTGCGCATCAAAATAATGCTCCACCGAAAAACAAAACAACATTGCTCTTCTCAGCTTTCCAGCAATTGTTGAGTTCATTGAGTGTAGATAGCTGGGCAAAAATGGGAGTCAAAATAGTGTCTATGAGAGCTGAATATTTTGTGAAACCACAGTTAGTGTTTGTCGTAAGCAGACAGGAATTTTCCAGCTTTTGCAGACGATCTTTTGCAGCTGCCACACTGTGTGCGCTGTCATCTGCCTGTCATCCTTGAGGGAGCCAGTGGCTGGCACCTCCACCAGTGGGGGCATGATGGGTTACAGTTGCTTTGACACCGAGAAAATATCTGTGTGTGCGCATTTGCAAATGTGTGAGTGCTACTGCATGTGAATATCCTCCTTCACACCGCCTTTGGCAAGTTTCTTTGTAGCTTCAAACATTCAAATCAACTATGTTAATTCTGAATTTCAGCCAAATTGAAATGAATATTAACATCTTACATGCGCACATACAGCACAGCTATAATATATGACAGGACAGAATGCTGCATTAAATCTATTATTTCAGAACCTGTCTCCTGCATGTACACGCTGTCATTTCAAATCTATGACAGGCAGAAATGTAGCACCTGCATGTGACATTTCTGAAGCATATTTCCAGGAGAGTAGGTGTTGGATGCCAGCGGCACTTCTCTCCAATGACATCCTTCCTACTACAAAATCCAAAACCTTCTGGCCACATTTCTATGCAGAGCAACTGATTGGCAGCAAGCCGAGGCATTTCGAAAATGTGTTAGTCTTAGCAAATTGCCTGGAGTGAGGCTACGTGGCAGTAACTGTTTAATCAAGACCTCTCTTTCCCTCACCATCCCCTCAGCACCATCTCTAATTCCTGTCTGTCCCTGCTCTCTTACAGCAAACCTGTGATTGGCGTGTGGGTGTTTTGGTTTCAGCAAGCTTTGGGTGTGAATTGTAATGGGTAATACTGTGCAATGAAGCTAAAATGAACCTTGTCATGTGTTTGTTGGCCTGAACTATGCCCAGTAAATTATTTTAGTTACTTAGTTTCATATTTACTGTGTGCATGAAGCCATCTCACATTCAGTTTGATAGAAGATAATCCACATATTCCCACCTGTGTCACATTTGTTGCAATAGGCAACGAGTGTCGTATCACTTCAGTTTGCTCTCTACTGGGAACTTTGGGTTGTCATTCATCTGAATCGTCTAGGTTGGTTTTTTTCTGTATCTACAGTGCTGATGCCCGTTTTTGCATAATTGTCACAATTAAATGTTTCAGATCATCAAACAAATTTTAAGTAATCATGAGTTAACTGTGATCAACCACAGTTCAGTTTCACTAGCCACACCCAGGCCAGAATCAAGAAATCCTTTGAAGAGAGCATGTCTGACAAAGTTAAGTGAGCTAGAAAAGCAACACATCAGGCCACAATCTAGAAAAAGTCCTAACCTACATATAATGAAATAAAAGTGCAAAATAAAACCAAAGTTCTTGTTTTTTAAAAGTCATTAAATTTGTATGCTGCACAGTCCTTCCACCCTGGAAATAGAGTGTCCATCAAGGGAATTATTAAAAGCCACAAATTACCATGACATTCATGTCCATGATGAGTGTATGACTGTTAATATGTGTAAATTGGAGCCTGCCGGGTGCTACAGTGAAGATGCAAGTGAAGGTGAACGAGTTTAAATGCCTTGGGTCAAGAGAGGGTAGTCAGGGTGGACGAGGTGGAGGCAAGTGTCCAGGGTGATTTGAGACAGAAGGAGAACACAAACATGTTTTTCTGGACGCTTGCAGATTTGCATAGAAGACATAAACTTCTCTGCACACACTCTACGACTGCTAGCTGAGTGCTAGTAAAATTCAAAAAAGTGTGACGCAAACTGGAAGTGGTTTACCATCAAAGTAAAAACTGTGCCTCAGCCATGCAACCATACTTTTTGAAGTTTTGCTACCACTTGCAGAGTGTTTGCAGACAAATCGGCATGCCACATGCAAACTGTGGAAAACCATGGCAATTTTATAATAATCACACTGCAGTTTTCAGCAATTTATTGTAGGATTGTGGATGTTGCTGGGGAAGAATAGAAATTCTTCCAGTAAAAGGCTTTTGTGACTGGGACTTCGCTTTCACATTGACTGCATCAACTTCTGGGCAACCGTGTACAGGTTGGGGAAAACACACTCTCACTCATGACTGGTGGTTGCTAAGTTATTACAGACCGGTCTCTAGGCTTTTGTGAATGGCATCTTATTATCTCGACCCTGCACTGTCACATGTCTGAAATCGTGGACATTATTTACTGCCAAACATAATTTACTGCAGAAAGGAGGCTCCAGGTTTATATCACCCAGTCAGCCTTTCTGTGAGTGAGCTTGTATGTTCACTTTTGTATTGCATATGCAGGTTCCCTCTGACTCCCACACAGGTTAAATGGTGATTCTGAATTAGCCATGAAAGTCCGGTGTGTAGAGGAAAGAGCTGTATGAAGGGTAAATGCATGGATTTTAAATGTGCCCTCTGATGTAAAGTACTTTGATGGGTTAATAAATGCCTGTCAAATAAAATGGTAAACCGAATATCTCCATCATGCCAAACTTACTTACTGTATTTTTTTCATTTTGGTATTATTGCTAGCGTCTAGATTAATATATGTAAGCTGTTAAATATCTATTATAATATCTAAGGCATACAGGGTTTTTTTTCCTGTCAAACAATTTGATTGGAATAAATTGGAATAATTATAAATCTATTATCATTAAATCATACCAATTAATGCATATTGTTTGCTAATGCCTTGATGTGTAAGCTGGTGTGTAAGGAAAACTGATGTACCACACTGAGTAGTTACATTGTGTCATTACCGAGCAGATAAAAATATGAATCAAAATCATATTCTCAATTTATTGAAATACTTTTCAGTAGCTTATCAAAGAAGATTAAAAAAGACCATGCTAATTATAGTAGCGTGGTCATATGCTGAGGCCGACTGTGACAAATTTTATTCTCATTCGCTTCTTCTTTCACTCCAGATGATAATTGGTTTAAGCTGCTCCTCTTTATCTGTAATATTTCGCCATTTAAAAAAATGCCAAAACATCAAAACAGGCAGAGAAGGCTTATATTTTTATTTGACCCATTTGGACAAATTTTTTTCAAGCTTTGAACTGCCTCGAGGTGGAGATAGGTGCTTTAAGCCTTCATAATGAGAGCCAGGAGGGCTCTGTGCAGCTTCTGTGAGTCGCTTGAAATGTGGTTTTTAGTCAGACTCGACCAGGTGTTACTACCAACTGTCATGGATTAAACACTGTAAAACATGTGTGTCATGCTGGCTAGCATCCCCAGGCTTCTACCTTTCTACCTATAAAACCCGAGAGCAGCCAAATGGCTTTTAGCTAAGCTTTAGCTTCAGCCAAGTGGAAGCTAAATTGGCTAGTCATTCATATGTATATTAGGTTGTTACCTGGGAATTCTGGAGGGAGGGGAGTGGGGGTGTGTGATTGAGGGGGTGGGGGAGCTGCTAAAAGCTGTGCACTTCCTTTTGTGTTTCATCTTGATGCATTCTCAATCATCCAGGGAAATAAATCTCCAAAAGTCACCAACTTGGAGTGTTTCAGTTTGCCATCTTAGGGAGAAATCAACACACATGGGTGTATGTCCTTTGTTGCTGAGATTTATTGATAAAAACAGTACAAAAAACCAACCATTTGTACACATATTTACAAATGGCCTGCTGAGTGGTGCATGGAGCATGTTCATTGGTTCATGGACCTCCCTGAACTAATGGCATTTATTGCAATTGTCATCTTGCGGGGGATTAACAGGGTTCCATCTCTAAATGACTGCTGGTGGGCAAACCTGGGAAACCCACAGATAATTGGAACTATGGCACGAATCATGTTATAAAACACGGCGACTGGCCAGCGCCGTGTTCCTCTGCGGACAGTGTACTCCCGAACCATCTGGTCCATCACATCCACGCCACACTTTGTTTTGTTGTAAAGGGAGACAGTGTTTGGCTTCCTTTTGGTGGTGTTATCAGTCTGAACCACGCTGTGCATGCTGCTAAGAATATAGACTGTCTTCTTCCGTTTGGCCGCATACGCCGTCAGCGTGGCAGCAGAGGTTGAAAACACCTAAGAAATAAGATAAATTGTTATTTCCATAGCCCTTTTACACACAATGAAACACATAAACATAGAACCACAAAAGACCTGTAACATACCTGAGTGGTGAATTCATTGCGATCTGTCTGTCTAGTGGATTGAGGAATTTCCCTGCGAATCCTGTTGACTGTGCTGAGGATGGTGGTTTTCCGTCTAAGAAGTTTTTGTGCAAGTGAAAGCGATGTGAAAAAATTGTCCGTGGTAACATTTCTGCCCTTGTCTAGGAATGGTTCCATCAGCCTCATTACTACATTTTCAGAAAGTCTCTCCCCAGTGGGACGATTGGGGTCCTTGCCAAGATATGGGAAGACATTGCAAATGTACTTGGATTTTAGGTCGCAAGCCACCCAAAACTTGATCCCAAACTTGTCAGGTTTACTTGCAATATACTGCAGGAAACAGCACCGAGTCTTTGATGGGAAAAGCTGTTCATCAACGGTGATATGTAGACCAGGGTTGTAGCACGTGATGCAGTTGGTGACAAATGATCCCCACACACTGGAAATTGCAGCGAACTTATCAGTCTTTACTCGATCACTGCGGGTGGACTTGTCATCAAAGCGTAGGTGTTGCATGATGTCTTGGAAGCGGTTTCGTGCCATAGTTCCAATTATCTGTGGGTTTCCCAGGTTTGCCCACCAGCAGTCATTTAGAGATGGAACCCTGTTAATCCCCCGCAAGATGACAATTGCAATAAATGCCATTAGTTCAGGGAGGTCCATGAACCAATGAACATGCTCCATGCACCACTCAGCAGGCCATTTGTAAATATGTGTACAAATGGTTGGTTTTTTGTACTGTTTTTATCAATAAATCTCAGCAACAAAGGACATACACCCATGTGTGTTGATTTCTCCCTAAGATGGCAAACTGAAACACTCCAAGTTGGTGACTTTTGGAGATTTATTTCCCTGGATGATTGAGAATGCATCAAGATGAAACACAAAAGGAAGTGCACAGCTTTTAGCAGCTCCCCCACGCCCTCAATCACACACCCCCACTCCCCTCCCTCCAGAATTCCCAGATAACGACCCAATTTACATATGAATGACTAGCCAATTTAGCTTCCACTTGGCTGAAGCTAAAGCCTAGCTAAAAGCCATTTGGCTGCTCTCCGGGTTTTAAAGGTAGAAAAAGCCAAATGGCGATCCGTGGGGGTTTAAGTGTTTTAAACCCCCACGGATCGCCATTTGGCTTTTTCTACACAAGGTGACGCATTGAGCAACAGGGTTTTTTTTTTTTTCTTAATTTGCATGTTATTTATTTTTTATGAACGATCCAAAAATATACTGTTCTTTAAATTATCCAAAATAGAATCACAAATAGAATCTACAGCATTTCAATTGCACTTCTTTGATTTTAATGTCTCTCTACTGAATGTATTTCTAGGGTTCCCCAAGTTTAATTTTTAATTTAACAAGCATTAAAGTGACAATAAATGACAATATATGATTTTTAAACACACTATAACTGATATCTGTGAATGTGTGTGTGAATGGGTGAATGACTGAATGTAGTGTGAAGCGCTTTGGGGTCCTTAGGGACTAGAAAAGCGCTATACAAATGCAGGCCATTTACCATTTATTTACCATATCTTTATTATATAGTGTGATTTAGCATTGAAAGCAAATACAAATAAAAATACTTACACTGAAAAAGTTTTAAAAGTTTTAAAAAGCTTTGTTCTCACCTTTGTATTGCAAACTCGTCACTTCTTGTCTCATTATTCAGTTTAGTGAGTGGCATTTATTTCACTTCTTCTGCATGCTTATTGTTTGTGCTGTACAAAATAGTACCAAGACCCTCAAGGGTTGGTTAGCTAATGAACTTTTCCAACTTTTGCTTTAATGATAGGTGTTATGAATATGTATGAAGTGTTACTTCACATTCCTAATGTGTTTGCAGCATTACAAAGGGTGGTGCATAATCTGTTTGTGTGGATGTATAAATGGGGTGATATTCAAAACTCAAAGGATAAAACTTATATTCTTTTAATTTGTTACATTTATGTGTGATTTTTCATTCAATCAACGGTGAAGGAGCTTCATTTCAATTCTTTTCAAACAAATCTCTCTACTGCATAAAAAGGTGACACACAACAGTGAACAGTGAGTAGAGAGACTGATGATTATACGAGGTTTTTACAAACTGGATTTACGAGACTAATTGTCTATGTAACAAGTTTTGTTAATAACATAACAAAAGAAATCAAAGAGCTAAAAATAATCAGGTGTTTGTAAAGACATACATCACCTCCACAGGGGTATCTACCTAAATAGTCATTGCACACGTGCTATGGTATATGCATAGACACACACACACACAGACTTCACACTCTTCCACCTATCTGTTACCCTCAGATTTTGGCAGGAACGTCTGCGCCTCATGAGACATTAGCTTGTGATGCAACTGATACAGAATTACTCGCTACATTTGCTGGGAAGCGGCAGGTGTTGTTGTCCTCTCAGTAAGCAGATGATGTTTGATCGGTCTTAGTTAATGTTGTGTCAACATTTTCTGCAAAGGTCATATCCCTCTTTGAAAATATAATGTAAAGTTGAAACCATTTATGCTTGGAATACGGGGAAGAAAAGTTTCTTTATTTATTTATGTGAAAGAAAATGCACAATGCATCTGTTTCCAAAACTTCTGTCATATATACCTTACAGCTATGTTAGCATACAAAATTAAACATATTTAAATACTTAACATAAAATGATGTCATCACTGGCATTACTATTCATATTGTTTAGATTTTAAATTTCAGGTGGATTCAAACCCAGGACCTTTTTGCTATGGAACAATAGTGCTAATGGCCACAACACTATGCTGCTTGTATTGATGTTGTTGGTTTTAAAAACTGATAGAGTGGAGTTGTAAACATGATGGAAATGTGTTCCTGGCTTTAAATTCAAATGAATAAAATACAGTAGTAGTAAAATAATGCACTGTGTATTATTTTAATAGAGTTTAAATAAATTAATTGAAATTTAATCTAAAAAAAACATTTAAGAAAATTTTTAAATTATTCCTAAAAATTGGGTTTTATAAAAATTCTTTATGACATTTTTTAGTTTTTCTTATAAACGGCATTGATATCCATCTATATTTGTATTGTTTGTTTTGTTTGTTAACACATTAACACAATACAATGTGAAAGGCATAAACTGAAAACAAACAATAAACGTCATAACTATATGCATCTGAATCAGACATGCAGACTACTCCAACTGACTCCAATGCTGCGGTTTGAGCTCCTTCAGTCTCCAAATGCTGTTTTACTGACTGCACCAAGCTCCACCAATCCATAAAACTAGGTGTCTCCACTCTGTCACCACAGCAGGTGATAGCTGCTTCACATAGCTGTACTCTGCTGTGTGCTTCTGAGTTTTAATTGTCAATTTTTGTTATATGTACAAGACAGAGAACAGGGAGCATAGCCAGTCTCATATTGTTAAACTACATGACTTATTTACCTTTGTGAGCAAGTAAAATAAATTATTTGTGTTCTGTTTTCCAAACCGGAACACAGATCGTTTTTAAATTAATCTTATATAAAGTTCATTTTTTCCTCATTTTTGATGATAAAATCTTTCAAAGTGGTTTTTACTGTATAATGTGACTAATTTATGAGTTAATAATAATGACAGCTTGTCCTGTCCTGTCTCCCTCCCTTTACCACAGTCACAGCAGATAGCTGCCTTTTCCTGTGCCCGGTTCTGCGGGAGGTTTCTTCCTGATAAAAAGGAGTTTTTCCTTCCCATTGTTGCCAAATAGAGGGTCCAGTCAAATCAAGTCAGCTTTATTTGTAGAGCACATTTAAAACAGTACAAGTGTCTGACAAAGTGCTCAGCAGAAGGATCGTGTAGTTAAAAAAAGAAACACACACACACACAGACCCATAGCCAGTTTCAAAGTGACTCAACAGCCTGTAAAAATACGTAGGTCTTCAAATTTGATTTCCAAAGAGGAGGAAGATTAATAAATCTGATTGTTGGGGCTCCTCTGTTTTCACTCTATTATTGCAGGTTCTTTGCCCTATGATGTGAAGTGCCTTGAGGCAACTGTTGTTTTATTTGTCTCTATTTAAATAACACTGAACTGAATTGAATTGATATTAGGCTGCCAGAGTGCTAAAAGTCGTGATACTCACTTTTTAAATTTATAATTTTTTTTGCCACTTTACCCATGAATCAAGTTAACAAGAAAATGAGATTAAAAATATATATATATATATATATTGTCATGCCTGTAGCTGCAGAATGTACATGAGTTTATTTAACAGCCTTTCTGAAGGTAACTGGTCACACCTAATTGGCAATGGGTGTTTCATAATTTGTCAACCATTAGGACAGTTTTTAATGTTTATGTAAGTATGCCAACTGTTAATAAGATTCTAACTTAAAACTCATTTATAAGTTGTATATTTTAATACAACAAAAGAGGATCTTGTCTGATCGAGGTTTACGGTGATGTGGATTACTTGATGTTTCTGTGTTGCAGTTTTCTTCCTTACTCGTCTTGCACCACTGTTAACACACTGAAGAGAAAAAAAAAAACTTGCCAGTGCCAGTCACTGTAGACTCAACAGTTTTGCAACATGCCAACAAGTCTCTCTTATCAGCAGACTGACACGAGCAAAGCCCTGGGTAGTTGGGTTTCTGCCAAACATGCAACATGAGTGTCATTTTTACAATGTGGTTTGACATCACAGTCCCACCGCACCACTGCAATTTGTGTGATAAAGGCAGCCCATGCAGCTTTGAAAGGGAAAAGGGCACACGAACAATAAAGACCCCGCTCTGCTTGTTCGTCTCAGCTTGAAAGTTTGTTAAATTTAGTTTAAACACCCTGGGAAGGTGGCAGGTTGCTTTCAATCCCCTGTAATGAAGTGGATGAACGATTTCAGCCAAAATGGAGTACAATTTTGGTCTGGCTCAAGTCTCCCCGCAGGTTTTTGAAGGATGCATTTTTCTGTCCGCTTCCTGCTGAGTCTCAGGAACAAAGTTTTCTGGGTATGGGGCGGTTTATAAAACTTCAGCTCTTAACGGGTGCACAGAGACAGGAAATGGTAGGGGAGGGAATGATCTAAAAGTATAGGAATTTTGCTAGAAGATGTCAGGAGAGGGAAGTGGATGTTATTTGATTTTTTTTAAGCTGAATTCTTCGACTAGAGTAACAATTCAGCCAAGACAGGACAAAAACATCAACACGGGAAGTTGCTAAAACATCCCCAATATCAGCAATATCCACCAACAAAATTAGAAATAAGAGATGGTTTAAAAATCAATCAAATTAAATTTGGTGACTTCTTCACATGATACTTACCAACACAACAGCCATGACTTCTGATCTGCTGATTTTTATTTCTGAGCAGTTTACTTTTGGGTCCAATATGTATTGATTTGTGTTCACAAAATAACTATTTTATACATCTAAGACACGGCAAAATCCACATATACAGACTGGAGGAGCTGCAATTGGCGGAACAAATCATTTTGTGGCTCAGGCCGCCCAAGTAAACATCCAAAATGTAACAGGTTATGGCCAACTTATTATTTTGAAATACATTATTAATTATCTTCCAAAATGACATGGTAGGGATAGGATATTAAATATATGTATATTATGGTTTTAAATAAATGTTTGCTACTTCTATGTTTCCTTGGTTGCCATATTCACATATCCCTCCTTTGTCTGGAGAAAACACATGCTGCAGACATTAAATATGCTCCCTATTGAAATATAATACTTTCAAAGCTGTGCTTACTGTCACAAGAAAATGTTTGTGCCCATGAACATGGACAAAACGATTGCTGTTTTCTGAATGTTTTATCTTTCCTGATGAGGCTGAGCTGGTAAAGGAATATTTTCTGTAATCTAAGATCAAAAGTGCATGTACAGTAGGTGCTGGAGTGAAGAGGGCTGACAATAGAGCGAGAGGAACCTCAATTAGCAACCAAGACACAGTAATCCCTGACCTTCAAAAATAATAAGCATAAGCTTTATAGCCTATTTTGTTTGACCATACTGGGTCTAATAATACCAAGGCCGTCTGTGTTGAAGTACCAGGCTTTCAAGAGCAGTCACAGAACTGTGGAGTGGTTACAAGCCTTTGATGAAAACATCAAAGGAGTTGTTAAGGTCCAAGAAGGTGTTTTATTGTTCAGAATGACAGTCAAATAATAAACCTGGCTACAGTTAGGGGACAGTTGTTATTTTAAGACGTGTCATTTTGATCTGTCCCTTGACTTTTGCTTTCCATCTTGCAACTTAGAGGACTTCCTGAACTGGCAATGAATTTTGCCACTGGGCATAATTTGTGAGCATCCAATATAGATGTTGTTTTAAGGTATTGGGCTGGAATGTTAGACAGATCTGCATATGAAAGCAAATCTCTGTGCCTCTCTCAGTGTAGACAGTTTAATGCAGGGCAACAGATAAGGATAACTTATTCTATCTACATCCTTTTTATATAAAACATATGTGGAGAGTGGAGCAAAGAATGGACCTTTAAAAAAAAAACTGCAATTCCTAGCATTATATACTGGTGTGCCTTCAAGTCTATTGATCCTAGTGCTTATAGTCTTTTTGGAAGACAGAGTTCAGATCAATTTTAATGATGACTGAGATTGGGTCAGACACCACTGGTCGTAAAAGTACTGATTCACAACACACGAGTGAGACACAATAGTACATCACATTCTGTTTTTAACTACTGCTTTACAACTTAAGTCTCCCAGGAACAGAGACGAGCACTGAGGGAATGTTTTCACATCATCTCAGGGCCACTTTCAGCCTCCTATATTGGGTTGGCTTGTAAAAATAACAGATGTGCAAACTGAGCAATTGTTGTAGCCAAAGTCCAGAGGTTATGAATAGAGAGCTGTTGTCATGGTTCTCTAAGATACTGGACACATGGAAAGATTTACGTGTTTTCGGAATACATTACTCTGATTGAGTAACGTAACGGAATACGTTACAAAATACACTTTGGGGCATGTATTCTGTAATCTGAAGTGGAATACATTTTAAAAGTAACCTTCCCAACACTGCTAAAAGATCACAACGTTTAATTAGACAAGATACATGTTTTCGGAGCAGTAGGAAAACCTGTGTCCAAACTACAACCTTCAGAGTTAAAAATGAAACAAACTCTACAATGGCTCAGTCGCACTAGAATAAAACATAAAATAAAGCAAATTGGCAACCAATTACAAGTAGTTGCAGGAGCAAACTGGTTGCTCAGAGGCTGAACATATAAAACCCTCAGCCTTTGCAGACTAGTTTCAATTGAAGAACAAATGCACAAGTGACCTGGTGGGATGCAACGTGTCCAAACAATCCAAAAAATCAACATTCGATCTGACTTGGACCCTCAGACAGATTGGCAAAGGTTTGCGAATAGTTCCCATCTAATTTAGAAATGCTGATAGATTGCAATGCCAACTACTGCCAACAACTCAACTTATCAGGTTGCTAACTGGTTGTTTTCTGCTTATATTCCTACATAAAAGCAAGGTTGACGAGCGCCCATTCTGCAGCGATATCACTATCCACCAATTATATCACTATTTATGGAGGAAGTTGTAGCTGGTTTTACAATTTCTGTGTATGTAGATGTAACAGATTTGCAACAGATGGAAACAGGTTTTCACCAATTTATCAGTTAACCCGTTAAGACCTACCATAGAACCAAGAGCTTATCTTTATATTTTCACATGCTGTAGTGCCATTTTTGGGAGTATTTCAAGTTGCAATACATCAGTACAACCATTAAATCCTAAATTTTAATTATATGTATGCCTTAAGACCATAGTAACTACATAAATTGCAAAAGAAAAGTGCCATAAACTACAAAAAAATGAAAATCATTGTTGTTGTTTTTTACACATATTTCTAGTTAGAGAAATTTCAAAATGCAAAAAAGTTGCACAAAATAGTTTTCAACCAGAGGAAATATATTTATTAATTCCAACGTAGGAAGTGCTATGAACAGCTGATCAGATCAGCAAAGCCTGTTTCTGGAATATTATGTTTTTGTTGCTGCAAATACTTTTTACGCTATTTTTGCAAAGCCATATGTGGAAGAAAACCGTGACCTAGGACAAGCTGAATGCATAAGATGCAAGTACAATTCCTCCGGTTTCATTTGCAAAAACATATGCAAAAAATATTATTGCGCTAGCTTATGTGGTTGCAATTCTACTGGGCTTTAAAAATAGTTACGCAAAACAGAGCGTGCCCAATCCGACCGGCTATAAAGGGCTAATCACCATATTGCCAATTTGACTCAACTCAATCAGAAAGTGTGTCATTTCCATTGACTAAAGCAGCCACTGCAATGTCACTGATTGCTTAGAGAAGACACGTTTTGAAGCGTTGGTGTTTTAAAACCAGAAGTCACACGCAAGAAACAGAAGAATGAGATGGTAACTTGTGGCTTGCATATTAGGCTCATCCTAAAGCAATCAGCAAAATGTGGAAGCTTGAAAGTGGTAGTCCACAAATCAAGGGACTATGGTGCAGTGGCCACCTTTTATTTACAGTCTATGAAAGCTACTGACAGCCAGGATCATGGCTTTTGTACAATAATTACAAAAGTAAGTCTACAGCTAAAAAAGATACTGTTGTATTAAAAGTAACCTTCATCTCAAATTGTCACCTGTAGTCAATGGCCAAGAATGCTGTGCATCACCACAACTTCAGAACACATAAGGAGCTACTGTTTTACACTGTATCTTGTTGTTAGTATTCTATGTGCGTGGTGTCTGTTGCCTCTCCTGTCAATATGGGGTGTGGGTAACATGCCTGGCTCAAATCCAAGTCTCTATAGCAGCAAAGCTGGCAGAGAAGTATTGACTCTCTATAATTTACATCATGGAGTTTTGTGCGAACCATGATTGCATGCTAAACATCAATAAATAAATAAAGATGTCAGTAAACAATATGTGGGCAGCCAAAATGACAGCACAGACGTGGCGGATCGCCTGTGCGGCTGAAGCACATGCCTGCAAAATGATGCAGACTGTCAGAGAATTCATCTGACCTGATATAATTTTTATTAGATGCATTTTGTGTACTTGGGGAAAAAAAGATGAAAGTCATTTTCCTTGTTTTCTGGGAGCTTTGCAGACATGCTGTCTCATCTCCTGTGGCAAAAACAACAGATCGCATCTGATGGCAGCGGTGTAATTGGAATAAGTGGATTGTACTTGCAGAAGAGGACTTGATTGGCATACTAGGGATTCCAATGTGACAAGCTCTCCAGCACATACTGCCTCTTTCCATTTATAGAGTGGCCTCCCTGTCACTTAAATTTGCCATATGTGGCAGTGTGCATGGTTATAGTTTTAAATATTGCTCAATTTAAAAAGACAGAGCTAGTGCAGTCCTATATATTCCAACTAGTGTTACTTAAAGTGAGAGCAACAGTTGTTCTACTTTAAGCATAGTAACAGTTCCCATTTCCCTTTTATTGTTTGTTGTCATCACACCTCCTGTGTTGTGATGACAGTTTAGTTTTAGCCATCTGGGACCACGGTTTGCAGGCATCTGCAAAAAAACAGTAAAATATTTTTTTATTGCAGGGAGAAAATATACTATTTACAGTATGTACAATAAATATTGTTTATCATGCTAACATACACATTGTAACAAATACTGTATAGCATGTAGCTTCATCTATCCACTTCATTTGCCATCATAGCCTACCAACATTTGCTTATTAGCACTAAAGCTGAGCCGAGGTTGTTGGGGAAGTCATTACTTCTGCAGGAATTTGGCTATAAAACAAAACTTTGGTCTGACAGCAGAAAAGTTGCTGTACTTCAGCCTTTGAGGAACACAGATGTCTTTGAAAGTGAGTCAAATCATTTTATCTCTCTGATAAAAGAAAAAAAAAGTCAGAAGATTCACAAATGATTCAGTTTAATGAATCATTTGTGATTCATTAAAATGAATCCCCCCACCAACACCCGAAAAACACACACTCTTGTGTGTAATGCAGACACGGAAACTGCTAAGATCCTGCTTTCATTTAAAAACAAGTAGGTACACTGATACCACTTTCCCACTCCATTCATAGTCGGATGCAGCTGAACGACATGACTGAGCTCAGATGAGATTTCCCTGAGCAAAAACAGTTCTCAGCTAGTGAAGTGTGACATGAGGAGTTCATTCTCTAACCTCTCAGGTCTTTCCCTCCAGCATCAAAATCACACAGTTGCAGCTTTTGGATTTTTCATAAAGGACACTGCCATTGTGACTCTTCTATCTTCGACCCATTTGGTGTGTTCATGAGTTATTTACTAACAGTGTCAACCCCTTTGAAGCTTACTCTCCCCGGGCTTGCACACCCAGAAAACTTTGTGCACACCTCCCTTATTATTACAGTTATGAAAATAGAATATGCATTTCTTTATTTTTAATTAAAGTCATTTATTTGCATCAGATAGTTTTGAAATTAAACTGAAATTAAAACGAGAACAGAACACATTAAATTTCACAGCTACTACAGTATTTACTGTAAGTTTCAGAATTTCAGAGCATTACAATCTGATCCTGTCAATAAATGAGCAAACCCGTGCTCATGCAATTTTATAGCAATTTTACACTTCAGAAATTCTGCCTCAATTATAGGTGCTTACAACCACTTTTTGCTCAATCTATACCTAGACTCTTTATCCATTCATGAAAGCACTACAAGTTCACAAAACCGCACCAAATAAAAGGCATGAAAAACACAATACTTATCCATTGTAATTGTATTTCAGGGCAACAAAAACGCACAGTAGTCGTGGCTGAACCATCTTTCACCATTCTTGTTAAAGTGCACGAGAAACATAAGAACAACACATGAAAGATTACCACTCCTATTTATCTAGGGAGAGGCTTGTGCTTATATAGCATATTACAGCCTAGAAGATGCATTAATGTCTGTGCATTTCAATATCTGTCACATTTAGCGTTTATCACTGCTTTGATATAAAGCAAACAACTAATCACTAAATGCATGTGTTTTAAACAATAACAAAGACTACACATAATCTATGGGAGGAGCCATTAAACTAATATATGGTGGAATTTCATTCAACAAAACTGTAACACAAACTTCTTCAAGTTTCCACACAGCAAGCCAAAAGGCACCAAGACCACAAAATTTATGAAAAAAAGTCCAGCACTTTGTGGAATTTGAGGTGAATCCTAGCAAAAAGCGATGGGCTACAGCTGCCTATAACACCCGTCCACTAACAGAAAGGGTAAATCATTTTATATAAATATAAATTATCAAGTGATATTTGCTTAAGGTCAAAACTGTTTCTTCTTCCAGGTTTTAAAAATTATAACCTATTGGGATTGATCCATTTTGACCCCACAAGTGACCCAAAAATGACTCTAATCAGTGTTTCATTACAGTACACCTCAAGTAGCTTCTCTTTATTCACCCTGTTGAATTCAGAAATGAATTTCAAAATCCTTAAGATTAGGCCCTTGGAGGGCACATATGCTATATTATGCCCATAGAGTTTCTAAAAGTAGAATGGGACGCAGAGCCTTCGCCTATCAGTTCCCTCTCCTGTGGAAGCAGCTCCCAGTTTGGCTTCAGGAGACGTGCATCCTCTCAATTTTTAAGATTAGGCTTCGAACGTTGCTTTTTGATAAAGCTTACAGTTAGTGCTGGATCGGGTGATGCTGAGTCATCTTTTAATTATGCTGCAATGGGCTCAGACTGCTGGTGCACTTCTCCATTTACCGCTCTTGTTTTGCTGCACATCATTAACTTTTGTCTCATCTCGTGCAGTCTGTCCTGTTTCTTTGGTCTTGCTGTGCTCCTTTTTCTCTTCTCATTCACCTCACACCCCAGATTTCAGTTCTTTATCTTCATTAAATGTCAGTTTATTGCTCACTACAGAGATTTATCACAGTGTGAAAAGAGCAGACAAAATTCTGCTGAAGTCTCAAATTGGCTGAACTTCGAGGATGCACTGGCAAGAAAACAAGATCTGTTAATTTTCTCCCCAGTTCTTAAAATGGAGTTGTACAAGCAAAGACACATTAGACCCAGCCAGTATGTTTACATAGGTTTCAATTTTATCAGGTCTATTTAGTAAGATGACTATCTACTGTATATATTTTAGTTTGGCCAAGATAATGCACTGTGGGATTTGCCAAGCCATTAAAAAACAAGCTTGGTGATAAGAGCAGTTCTCTGCATCACTGTAGCAGTTTCACCTCAGACATTCCTGCTTTAACGTACTGTAGATACTGAGATATCCTTCTGTGCGTAATTTATCTCGCCTCTTTAATCACTGCCTGTTTATAATTTTGCATTTAATGATAACAGGGAGCAAAGAAATTTGGGTAGCGTTAGGGATCAAGTATCATTGCTCTGTATAGTTACCAAGTGTAAACACCCACTGTTCGGTGGATTGACACTCCTCATGCAGCCCTAACAGTGTACATTTATTCAAAGCTCTGTCAGGGTTCCCACTGGCATCCTTAGAGTGTCACTGTCTCTTTGCATCAAGCTCAAAGGGGACTGGAGGCACCCAGGAAAATGCAGCAGAATGTTTATGTCAGTGCCTAAAAGTAATCCATGCAGCTTAGTTGGCTTGCTAGCTGCCTTACTGCACTAGAAATCCTGCAGACCGCATTATTTATCAACAGGAATCCGTCAGTGATGTAATCTGACCCATTCCTAACCGAATTTTCATTATGTCATTGTTTGTTTTTATAATTGTCCATTCTAAGTATTTAATCCTCTCACAAAGATTGATTGTGTCAGCTCGTGTATTTAATATTGGTAAACAGCAGCTTCATCTTTAGTTTGACTTTATTTTGTGAGATCCCAGGATTGAGTCAAAAGCAGCCTCAGTATGTTTGAAGCATTAATAAACACTGATCTTCATTACTGGAGCAGGTGAAAGATATGAAGTTATTAACACCGAATAATTAATTAACAGGTCCTGCAATGGAAAAGCTGTTGTAATCCTTAATATTTAAAGATTGGCAAAGTTTGTTCATCTCAGGCTTGCAGTTGGGTTGTAAGTTTACTATCCAGTGAAAATAGAGATAATGTGGAAGGAGTGATAATGCATCTACAGTCACTTTAAAATGTATATAGATATATTCAGATTTTGGCCTCCTCTTCTTCACAGCATTGTTTCTAATCATTGAGGTGTACTCGCACTTATTTATGTACCAAAGGTCTCACCACAGCATTTCAATCAGGCAGAGGTCTAGATTTAGACTAGGCACTGCCAAAAACTTGACTCTTTTCTTTTAAAGCCATTCTGTTGAAGATTTTCTGCTGTGCTTGGAATCAAGTTTCCTTCTTTCCAAAGCTTTAACTGCTTTACATCTGACTCTAGAATACTTTGGTACGCAGCTTATGGTCAACCGACTGACCGCACGGTGTCCAGGTCCTGTGGGAGCAAGCCAAAGGTGGCACTGTGCATCACGGCCATACATCTCCATTTTGGTCCTGTGCGTCCGAAGGACATTGTAGAAATGTTGAGGTTTATTCAACTTTGCAAACCTACACTGTGCTGCTATGTTCTTGTTAAAGATGTGAGACTCCCTCCATACTTGTTCATTGTTTGGTACTGTCATGAACTTTAACATTAAACATGCTAACTGATTTCTATAGAGTCTCAGATGTATTCTCAGATTGTTTTTTGATTTTTTGCAGTTTCTCTGAGCAGTGCACGGCTGAGTCATCCACTGCTGGGAAGATTGTGGCATGGTGTTAATATACAAACATACTTGAATACTTTTAAACAACAGATTTCTAATGCTCATTTAAGTCCCCTGATTAGTAGCACCTGACTGCTAATTGCCCTCTTGATCCTGTAACGATGTACTTAGTTTTTCAAAACCTTGTCACATGACTCTATCTGGCTACTAAGAGATTGAACAAATGCCAATGAGGATTATAGATTGTTTGCATTAACATGGATACTTGCAATGTGGCATGAATGGGATCAAAAAACTGCTGGAAATGATGCCACAGTTCCCCGTGATATCGCTGCCGCAGCTCTTAGTTTACTTCAAACTAATTCACATTAAATCACAGCCAATCATTTTGGAAAGTATGCTCTGTTTACAATTGTGTATGCTAATCAAAGCATTGCATTATTTATTTGATAATCAAATTTATTTAGTGACAGTTATCAGACTATTGTTGCATGATAACGCAGTCAGCAATATAGTAGAATTCAGTCATGTATAATATTATAATATGTCTAACAAATAATTTATGCAGACAGATGTTCACTTTAATGATTACACACTGTAACTCAAACAAGCTTCGAGAGTCTGCTAATAGAGTTTCACATTGTTGCAGAAATTAACAGAAACCAATTACATATAATTAATGGATAAGGTACCAAATGTTTTTATTTATTTATTATTCATTTTACTGTATAACATTTTGAAAATGCAGCGTTAACAACAATAAATATGTTTGGGTTATTAAATGATTAATGCACTTGCATTTTTGGCTGCATCTCCTGTTATATACAGATACTGGGTATTGCACGGTCAACATTTCTGCTGCTTAACAGCCACTTTGGAACGGTTGGAATTTGCTTATCTTGTGTGTCAGCAAGTAATAAGGAAATGACAACAACTTGAGATTTTTAAGCTTTTAAAAACAGAAGCAAAACAATTCTGAGCTGGAAAGAATTTCTGACAGTGCTGCTAGAAATGTGGACGCTGCCATTAGTGATATCTACCATTATACTAATGATGCCCATATCTGCTCCCAGTACTGAGTGCTCCTTCAGCCTTTTTGAAAGGAACAATGACTGACAAAAGATTGAGTGGACTTGCAATGAACTTTGATCATGATATTGAAATTGATTTTGAGGGTAAGTTTGACAACGGAGAGATGTAGAATAAAATGCAAGTTGGCAGTAATTAGCTCCCCACCCTTCTGGCTTTTATTGTAACGGTCCGATTTTGCAGTGCTGGTAATGCAGACTTTTAACTTCAGTTCATGAATATGCTAGTGTTGCAAAAGCAGAAACATGCATACCTCAAGATAAATCCAAAGCTGCCAGAACTGATTTCTGTACTCACTTGCAGGTAGGACTGCCATCCAAAGCATTACATTCGGGTGTTTGCAGAGCAATGTTAGCAATATCTATAACAGAATATTATCCCTTTAGGTTCTTCCTCCTTTATTAGTTTACCACATAATACCTTGCCTTTATTGCATTGTGACAGGCAGATAAAGGTCAACTCTTGGCCGTAAAACCAAAACAATCACCAAAAATGAAAATAAATCTAAAAAGCTACCACTCTGTATGTTCCAGATTGCATTTGCTAGTCTCCTTTTTAATGCATTTAAATGAACTCTTGTTTTTGTTTCACATTACAAGCACATCTCTGACACTGACACTTGGAGAAAAATAAAAAAAATGCCTCTCTTTCGCCGCTTGACTCGATTCTGGAAGGATTTTACACAATTGCTCATTCAGAACATGAGTCTATTCTGTCTTCCCAGGGGTATCATGAACCCTCACAGCCAATTTAAAAGAGGCACTTCTGCTGCATGAACCGTTGGCAAAAGGTCCACGCTAATTTAAGCTCTGAGTGAGCAAATGCTGATGACACACTGTATTTATTCCAAAACTCTCTGGCCTATTGGCCTCAGCATCAGTATGCAAATGAAGGGTGGAGGATTGTGGATGTTGACTGGGTGCCCGGTAAACATTTAAATTACAGAAGAATGAAGACATAATCAGACCTAAATTACGATGGTGCTGGTATGCAGGGCTGGGGTGGAAATTGCAACAGCAATTCACAAAACAGTCACACATACGCATTCTTTGTGAGCCACAAAATCAATATGTTCTCTGCTGCCCACTCACATTGTTTTGAATTCACAATAAGGGCAGCTTCAACACTGACAAAGTAAGGTAATTAAGTGTTTTCCTCAGCAGCTGATTTTGTACAGATTTCCACTGTGACAGGGAGTAGGAAACAAGTTGAACCAGGCTGACATCTTGCACTCGAAGCATATTTGGATTTCAGTATTGGATTTAGAAGAGGGGATAGGTTAATTGGTTAATCCAAATTGCCCATAGGTGTGAATGAGAGTGCGAATGGTTGTCTGACTGTGTGTTGGCCCTGTGACAGACTGGCGACCTGTCCAGGGTGTACCCCGCCTCTCACCCTATGACAGCTGGGATAGGCTCCAGCGCCCCCCGCGACCCTGAAAAGGATAAGCGGACGCGAATGGATGGATGGATGGATGCAGGGGCGATTCTAGGATCAGAGCTTTGGGGATGCTGAGCACCCAGAGAGCTACCCAGCCAGCCAAGATACACTTTACTCGTCACAATGAGACTTCTTCCCTGTCTCTTTCGGTCCCTGCATCCTCCCTGTCCTCATCGTCTGTTGTCTTCGTCTCCTTTATCAGTCATCATAATTTTACCATCTCTGTGCAAGTCTGCAAATTTCTTTATTAAGTCATAAGATTCTTAAATTCATCAAGTCTCTCTGTGCCTGGGTCCTCGTCACAAAACATGACATGACTGTTTTGTACATTTTAACAATTTAATCCCACATTTGTGAAAGAAAAACACTTTTTTGAAAAGTCTGTAACCAAACCATCAAATCTGATAAAGGTTATTTAAATGCTGCAAAAGAAGAATGGATTGGAATTTAAAAAAAAATACATCTCCTAACCTTAATTACTGGGGGAGAATAATAAATGATGCTCATAGTGAGTAAAAAGTAAACTGAGTGCATTTTTTGGACAGAGATTCACTTTTAATGTGTATGTATAATATAATACAGATACATACAAAACACTCCCAAAACAGAATAAATTATTACAAATAAATTATTACAAAATATTAAAAAAAGAATATAAAAATGGAGGCAACTTTGCCTGTGGTAGAATGTATACAATGCATGAAAAACTCTTTACTGCAGATACTAATTTTGTGTTGTAAGATTTATGAGTTTCAAGCTTTCATAGTGGTCCTTGGGAGAGTTTGACATTTTTATCAGGTGGTGCACACTGTAACAAGTTTGAGAAACACTCATAAGTGTATGTGTGGTTTTGGAAAACATTTAAAGCTGCAGTACACAATCTTTGAAACAAGCGAGCTTAAAACATTTTTAGAATATAAACAGAGCACTCTGCTTCTCTTTACAGCTCCTCACTCCACCAGGGCTGTTTGGCAGTTTCTCATAGTGTGCAAATGTGATGTACGTACTGTGGCAGTTTTACTACAGAGCAGGACGGATTGTAGGGTAGCAAACATCGTCGGAAAACATGTTTTCAACACAGCAGGTTACCTGGGTGTAATGTTTTTCAGCTAAAAAGAAACATGGTCTGACTCCTACCTAACTATATAAAGAGTAACTGAAGGTTAAATGCAGCCAACATGTCCTGTTTTAAGCCAGGCACTAACAACTCCGCTCTGCTGCATCTCAGCCACCATCGCTCTGGCAGAAAGGGTGCTAGAGCCAGAGTAGGGGAAAGGCAAGCAGGAACAAACCATTTTGGGAGAGGGGGGGTATCGATACTTTTGTTGTTAAAATGTTACGTCTCAACCAAGTTCTGTATGCTTTTTATATTTTTAGTAGTGTGTCACACAAACAGCAAATATTGTCAAAAAAAAGTAAGAAATCTTTGGGGGTGCTTTGTTTCATTTTGGGGCACCCCCAAAAATGGGCTAAAATCACCCCTGGATGGATGGATGGATGGATGGATTTAAAAGAGAGAATCCTGACCTGGAAATATGCTACCCTTTATTTCCTTTCCCTCTGTGACTCTCATCCTTGGTATTATATCTGGACAGAGAGAAAAAACATTTAATCTGAGAAAGTTTGCATAACTAACATGAATATTGAACCATGAGCATAGAGCTACATCAACATGGCCCCTAGTAACAGCTTGTAGCTACAAATATGGTATGGGCAACAGGTCCTCAATACAATCCTGGGGCTGAATTAACTCAAATCAGTTCAGGGCAACCACATTATACAATGAGACTTTCTCAGAGCAGGTTTTCTGATTTTAACATTGACCTCTGGGACCTTACACAGGGTACAGGCGTCTCTGTTGGTAACAGCTAAGTTACATAGTGAGAAAACAACATTTATTAATCACATTTGATGAAAGATTAAATAAGGAGTAAATTATCATGACTTAAATTAACATTTTTCACCAGCAGCAGACAACTACAGTATGAGTGCCATTCATGTAAAATAAATAGCTGTCATTCACAGAACAGTAAGAACCACACTTTCCTTCTCTAAGCCACTTTACTAAGCTTCCTGACATTCTGTGTTATTGTGACAAATGGCACCCATTTTGGAGTTAAGGAAGCTTATACAAAGGACGGTAAGTATTTTCACATACTTGGACATCCAAACCTGTCACATACTGTGTCTCAGTTACAAGAAAAAATAAGCTCTGACTTAAAATTTCAAGCTCTTTAAGAAGAAAACAGTAATGCCATGTCTCAGAGGCCTCACTGAGGCTGAAATCAGTTATTTCACTCTTTGTTCCAAAGGTGCTGGAAATATTTCCACACCCCGGACCTGGAGCTTGCAGTGATTTGGCTTTTACTTCACAGAAATTTCAATCCAAGCTGTGGTCAGCTAAGGTCACCCCAAGATGATAAATATCTTGGGGGCTGGTCCCCATAAGTCCTCAGGTGTTTCAACTGTAATAATAATTTTTTTTTTAAATGTAGGTTTCTGGTTACAGTAAAGCTCGGATCTCAGTTAGTTCCAAGGCTTCAGACAGCTCGAAATGCTCTGGCAGAAAGTACCAATAGTAGGAATATTTCCCTGCAACAGTGGATACTCCTAACCCACAGAGGCCCCACCCACTTTCACTTGGTAAAGGGCAGCCAATCAAAAAAAAAGCATGCTTAAAGGGAGATGACCTTAAATGTTTGATTCAGACAGGAGAGTGAACTGGAGAGTATAAGATCATTTTTGTGCGTTTTGGTTTTTTTTGTTGTTGTTTTTTAACTGTGATGTATGCAAAGCAACTCTCTGGAGTCCTTGACTACAAATATGGAGCTGAGAATTTGTATAACAAGTCCCAGTTCAGATTAGGATAAGGCTTAGGTAACTATGTTATAAAAGTAAGTCATTGTAATGTCTGCTGAAGTGATGGAAACCTTTAGGTACATGTGTGAATGCTGCACACGTATATACTGTCCCCTGGCTGCAAGCTGAGGAGCCACATGATTTCAAATGTAGTTGAAACATGATGCAAAATTACTACTAGATTATATGAGTGCTTGTAGATTAAGTAGTGAAACTGTGAGGTGGATGGTAATGGACAAGCAGTGTGCTTCGTGGATCAGGTGGACTGCAATCCTGCTGCAACAAATGCAAGGAGTGACAGAGGAGAGGTCAGCACATAGCAGCTGAAACAACAAATGACTTGACAATTATTGATAACTATGTGAAATAGAAAGAAAGTGTTTTTAATGAAATTTGGTGATTCTGTGTTTATTTTATTTCATTTTTATGATGTCATCACTGAACTTAAAGATACAGTTTTTAATTTTTTTTAGATTATTTAATAGTAAAACAGATAATGTGATCATAAATATACACAGATTAATGTACAATTATGTTTTCCAACAAACTGATGAATTTTCATTAACTCATAATTCATCTCTTCAAAACAGATAGGAGAAGGTATGTGATTTGTAGATGCTGCCCAGTACCCCTACCATATTTGAATATAGTGACCAGGAAGGACGTCTTCCTCCTGACTAACCGTGTATTAAGTATGTGGCTAGAGACCGCTTACTCATGAAGAAGAGAACTCATGCCATGCAGGGACATTTAAATTCATGCCTGCATCTTCAGACTCAAGCTATGAAGCATCATACCTACATTTTATCATCAAAGAAAGGATCCCCTTCACTAAAGAAACGAAAAGAGAAAGGAAAGAGACGACGTAACAAAGTTACATCTTCTTCAAAAACAGTTACACTAACTCCAGCTAACAGCGACTAACTTAGGCTAACTTAGGCCCGAGTTTCACTGTCATCGGTCAGAAGTGAACTTCTTTGACTCACTGACTCGTATCAAACTCATTTCAGAAAGTTTTACAGCTTCTTCTAGAGTCAATAAAGGTTGTCGCTTCTCATCTGACATTGAAAGCTGAGGTAAACTTGATCACAATCCAGTCCATACAGCAGAAATATCCTTGCCAGCCATGCTCACCGCAGGGCACAGTCTAAGTTTAATGTTGGATTACTGAAACATGTTTGTCCACCAGTGGCCACTGTTACTAGGATTATATACTTGAACTTCAAGGAGATATTGAGTTGGAAAGACCTCCTCAGATCCCAGCTTTCAGTTGCAAAACGTCCACTCTTTGAAGCGTTTGCATCACAATCAAATCTATAGTACACTCCCTGGTTCATGTGAACGGCACGAGGCTGTCAGCCAGAATACTGCAGTCCATGTCCTGAGTGGAAGATTTATGTGTGTGTAGTTTGCTTTGCTTTGCTTTCACTCCCAGCCTTGTTAACTTTGGGGACCAATATTTAAGGAAAAGTAGTAATGGTTTGGATTTAAATATACTTTGTTTTATGTTAATCCTCCTTTAAAAATTACACTAAATGGTTCCCAGTCCATAGAGAGAATTTTTTCATATGTCAGTAATATTCTCTTCTAGTCCCTTTATCACATTTTTGTAACTTTACACAGTAGAGTCTACACACTGCACAACGCATAATTAGTCTACACAAAGGTCATTGGCGCATATGAATATGAAGATTCCTGCACTGATATGCCTATTAACTGCCAGTATCTGGAGAAATTAAGTGTTTCTGGTAAGTTACGAAGAGCCTGAGGTGTGAGTCGTCTGTCATTCAGTGGATGAATCCAAATAGAACTAATGGTTATGACACTGAGCGCTTCTGTCCAGACATTGTGTCCAGCCAAGCACTTAATCAGAAAAGTTTCCGAGCCTCCAAAGGTGAAAGAAAGCCAAGTAAAGCAGAGGATTATTGCAATGAGTTGTTACATAAGAAAGTTTGCAAACAATCATCTCACTGCGTGGTGTCAAATACAAGCAGTCATTACTGCCGAAACATTCACCGCCGCACTCGAGCCTCTCTCAGGTCTGTCAAACTCAATCTCGTGTAGCTAAATCAGGCTATACGGGCTCATCCATTCATTCAGAATCAGGTCATCAACCACCCACGATGAGTCCCTCTCTGTCTGTCTTTTTTTTTTTTGTCTCGCGTCTCCCCGTTGTGACAAGACTGTGGACAGGTGGGTGTGCAGGTGTGTCCATTGATCCACAATGACAGGTGGCCTCTGAGCCTGTTGCCTGGAGACAGTGTCTTGGCAGGCTTGACAGGGAGGGCCAGCTGCACCTCAGGCAGACAAGGGACAGGCCAGACCCGGTGCCCAGGTGGCGTGACTGAGGAGAGGTCGGCGATTGCAATGTATCGTGAAATTATTTCTTAACAAGAAAAGGATTCCTGCAGCGCTTCGCATTTATCATGTGTGCATTTATTTGTCAGCAGGCACACAACAGACATTGAGCCAACGGACAAGATTTTTTGCAAGGAGAAAGGACAGACAGCGGGCTGATGCAGGATTTCAGTGGAAAAAGGTACTCAGTGAGGCTAAAAACAGCCCTTCAGAGAGCCTGGAATATCTCTGTCCTAATCCACATCCTCAACAGGAATGTAAAACAATAAAGGACCATTTAAATAAGTCTAATTTATGCCACATTTCCATGCACTTTTTGTTTTATATTGCTTTTCTCATTTTTGCCTCGGTACAGATGATTTGACATTGTAATAATGTATTTCCAGCTCGGCTCTTATTAATTCTATTACCATTCCCTCAGAATTAAACCATATCATGCAGGGAGACAGCCATTGTAGAGAGAAACAGAAGCTCCAGTGGACTATGATGCAAACACAGCTTGAACCTCTACAATATTCTACAATAGCATTCACTGATTTGGACTGGAGTGAAATTTAGTTCTTTAATGAATCTTTCATTTTTATCTTTCATGAATCACATCCCAAAGTCTTCACAGAAGATCCTGGTTTGATGGATCAGTGAGTTGATGTCTCGCTCACCCCTGGCGTACAGCTCGTCATCCATGTACAGGAAGTAGCTGATGTTCACTCCACTCCTGAATCTATAACTACATCCTTTCTTTGCAACGAAATGGCTTAAGGGGTTGCAGCCTGTGTAGAAAAGCAGCAGGTACAGTACATTACGTTGCTATACTCTACTGATGCTTCTCACCTTCTATGTTCACCCTACTTTTATCCTCCAGACTGTGCCCAACAATGCCATCATTGCCCACTGGTGCTGAAAGCAAAATCCTGCAAAAAAAAAAAAAACATGTCAGTGACATGTTTTTAAATTATTTTTTTTTATTATTATAGTTTTTGCCCACATTAGGAAGCATCTGCCTGCAATTTCTCTGTGCCTCTGTTTTGTATTATCTGTGCCTACGTTTTTGCACTCTAGCTTTTAATACATGCATTGCACCCAATGGGCAAGTGTCAATTAAAATAATCATGAACAAAATAAATAAATAAACATTGTTTTGATCTATCCGTTTTCTAAGCCTTGTGTAAAAAAAAAAATTAAAACACAATTGTTCCCAAAAGGCAGGCACATCTACACAGCAGGAAAGTGCCTGGTCTGCCAGATGGTTACCTTCCACAGTTATTCACTCAATGGCTAGATACATCTCAACCTGCTGGTGGTACCAAATCCTACAACACTGAGACCAAAACTCAAAATGGGCTGCAGCATAAATGGAAAATAACTGGAGATAGAGGCAAACACACCAAGGTCGTACACAGAATAAAAGTGCGAAATGCATTGTGGCACAAACTGTACTTTCAGTTCTTAGACCACAGTCTGAGGGAACAGTTACACACTCTTACTCCCAGTGGGAAGAAACTGTGTTTCAATCTGTTGGTTTGGGGCTTATTCTGAATCTCTTCCCAGAGTGGGGGGGATGGGTGATGTTCTGGATGGGTGTGATCCTTTATTGGCTTTTCTGTGGTTTCCTTTGGAGTCAGCTAGTGCAGATATCACCATGGTAGAGGTAGAGTTGCATTGATGACATGTTCTTCTGAACTCACTACACACTACAGGTCCTTTCTGTTCTCTCCTGTGCAGCTGGTGAACCATCAAATCAGTAGCTTCTCTACTGTTGATCAGTAGAAGCCAGTAAGCAGATGATGAGGAAGGTGAGCGTGTTTTAACTTCCTCAGGAAGTAAAGGCTTTTGTTTTCCCTTCCCCACCTGATCAGAGATGTATGTGGTCCAGATGAGGTCAGCTGAGATGTGAGTACCAAGTAACCCTAACAGCCCTCTATCCTCTCTACCTCCTGTCCATGTACACAAAAGTCAGAGTGGTCACACTGACCACTATAAATTTCTTGGTTTCTGTAGAGTTCAAGTCCAGGTTGTTGTGATAACCCCAGTCTGTGAGATGCCTGACCTCATCTCTGTGGGCTGTTTCATCATTGTCTTATATCACTCCTACTACTGTGGTACAGCCAGCAAATTTGACAGTGTTGTTGGTAGTGTGAATGAAGGAGCAGACATTGAGGGAAAGTGGGAAGTAGAGGAAGGGGCTGCAAACACACCCCAGTGGTATGCCAGAGTTTAGGTTTAGAGTGGATGACTTTCATCCTGACATCCTGTGGTCCAACTGTATAAAAAGCTGAGCTGAAATCCACAAAGAGTATTCGTACATGGGAGGGGGGGGAGGGGGGTTCTGGTCCAGGTGAGTAAGAGATGTGTGGAGAACTGTGTCTTCTGTTGATCCGTTTCTTTGAAACAAACTGTTGCAGGTCAAGGTCAGCAGTGATGACAGTGTTAGTGGAGAGAGAGGATGAGTCTTTTAAAGCAGTGGTGATGATTGGAGCTTGAAGCCAGTGTATCAAGGCATCTTACTGTACTTTTCTTCAGCCATTAAGACGGCAAAGAAATAAACAGCTGCAGAGATACTACAGGGCAGTCAACTTAAGTGTAGTGATTAAGATGGTATATGATTTGAATGTGTCGCTGTAAGTGTGCTCGTCCATCATAGTGTTTATGTATCTGTTTTACACTTTAAATATGTGATAAGTCTTATTGTTCTAAGAGGACTCTCTGTGTTTTGATCATTAAATGCTAATACAGGGAATCAGCAGATGTTTTTGTGTTTGTAATGTATCTGTGTAGAGGATGGTGGTTTATGTTTCTGACACCAGGACAGTTTAATCTGCTGTGAAGGCTAAAAGTGAAGACAGATGCTTCTTTGATCTCATTCTGTCCTTCTATATTATTTGATATGATATGAACTCTAAATGAACTACATGTGCAGCATTGTTTACTTTGTTGTGTATCTAAGATGCCACTAGTGTGTAGTAGTGGTCCTCTGGTGCTAACATAGTATATTAGAGTTTGCTGATATTACTTCTTTCTAAAAATCTAGTTACATTTTGTCACTCTGCACTGCAGTTAGAACAAACTGACTGAGTAATGCGCTCTTGCTTTTGTATTGTATCCTGGAAGTAGATCATTAAAGACTGTAGAGGGCTTGTTTTCTGTATGTAACAGAATGAATATTTAGTTTTTGTTTTGCACTGAGTGTTGTCTTGCTTTTATTGCTTGATCAGCAGCCAATCACCTCCCGTCTTCTTATTATAAACAGTTTCTAGCCGCTGTCTTAGTGTCTCCCTTACTCTCTCGCTCTCCTGTCTTCATTTTAAGTGGTTACCTTGGAACATTTTATTGAATTTAGGCCAGTTTATCTGTTCTTCAGGCCTATTTAGACAAAATGTCAGTGGTATGCATGTGCGCGCGACATCAAAGGTTTTGCCAATTTGATTACAATTTCAAAGCATTAAACAGTTTGCTGCTTAGAGTAAAACGTGTGTTTGTCTAATGAAATATTGCAGACACTTAAAAGTTAGTTAGTCAGGTGATTTTTTAAAAACGTATTCTTGCAAATGTTATTGTAAATGTTTTAACAACACTGGAAGGGGACCCTTTTTACCACTATGGATCATCTCCCGTCTCTCATAGCCCATCTGGCCACAAGTAAACTCAGCACTGAGTCGATATTTACATATGAATAGATAAAAGCCCCCCTTTTACTCATTCTTTTATTATCATCAGTAAACTAACTTGTAAACACCTGTGGCTACTAATTGTAATGCACCTGAATGCCTTTTTGGTTGTTGGCAGTGGTTTGAAGTGAATTTTCCGTGGGTAGTATTCCCAGGTTATTTGTGCTGGAAAAGTCGCCATGAATCTGGGATGCTCTATTTTACAGTCATTGCTATTAATTCAGTGGTTTCCTTTGTGGTGAGGAATCAGATCGGCACAGCAAGACATTCGTGGAATAATGAAGTCAACTGAATATGTGGACAAAACTGCATGGTTGAGATATGCTCTGATGATATTATATATAAGTCTCTTTGAGCTTCTTCATCATTGTGAACATGTTCTTATTAAGTGCAGTGTGACAGAATATTATCAAGTAGCAGAATTATAGTTTTACCATCACAGAGGTGTTGGGAACATGTTGGGAAAATAATTTTAAACAGAAAGAAAAGGACCCAGTTTACTACCCTGTGGAACTCACATGCCACAGCAGGTGGGGTGTTATAAGAAGAGGACCTATTGGAGAAATACCAATATCACAGAAAGTAAGTTGCCATGCTGACCAGTGTGGTAGTTTAAAGCATCAAAGGATTAAAACAAAAAAACAAAAAAAAAAAAACATTAAAATGGCTTCAGAATATCACCTATGAATAACAAAGATGACAGGGAGAGCAGATTATTTAGTTGGTTAGTGAGGCTTTTCTTTCTGAAATGTTGAAATTACTATGAGAAAGGTTATTAGACTGCTGTCTGAAACAACAGTCGGCTCCTCAGATTTAAAAAGTAGGGGTAATGTGAGCAGTTTTACAGCTGGAGGGAAAAAAGAAGCCTGATCCAGAGGATAATTAGATGGGGAAAAGAGTATATTTAGGCATCAGAAGAAGTCTTAAACAAATACACATTTTAATGGTAAATATTTCAGACATGACAATTTGTAAAAAATTTCAGGCAGGTCAATTTGTGTCATCTTAAAGACAACTGCTAGGAAAAAACAGGTAGGGCTTATTTAACAGATAGAGCAAATCAATCAATGAAAGTCCTTGTATTACTTTCAGCCTGAGTGACGAGAGCTTATCAAGAAAACTGAAAAAGTAATTTTCATCAGTGATGACAATAAGTGGCTGCCATGACGTTTTAGGTTCAGAGGTTCTTTGAGTATTTGCTTTTGGAAATAGAAAGCTTTAATACTGACCTCCCTGACCTCCACTGCTAGCTGGCTAAACAGTAACTAGGCAGCTATGACAGTTTACATATCTCACAAACCGCAAGGGTCAAATACATAATCCATTAGCATAGCATGCAATCAATGAAATGACCACAGTCTGACCACCAAAGGTGGAAAAAAACTGCTGTAACTCCAAATACCAAAATTCAACCTTACTGTGATTGTATGGCATTTCTGCGCTGACGACAACATGTGTATACAGCCAGATCGGTGTGTGAATGCAGTTGCCTGTACACGCTGTTACACTAGAAGACTCACCTTTTCCCATCTGGTCTGTGATGTGAATGGCCAAAGTCCAGACGCAGTTCAGATTTGCCAGCTGTGAGCACCTCGAAGTGGCACAAGAAGCGCCATCTGTACCTGCTAATAGGAATGGGATGGGAGGTAATGTAGTCCTAAATAATGGTGCTGGGATACTTGGAATCCCCCTTCCCCCAAACCTCCCACCGCATTAAAGCACAATCACTTTTTCAAAGCAAGCAATAATGTGGCCTCATCATTTCGCAGGTCTCACTCTGTTTACCATGCTGCAGCTGAGGCTGGTAAAGTCGGGGAATATTGATGTTTTAATCAATCATCCAATCACTGTGTGAAGGTTCTAATAATGCAGTGTGCATTGTCTTGTATCTCATTAAGGTGGAAAGAGTAAATGTTTTTGTCTGACAACATCTGTGACCCTGATAATACAGTGGCAGCCTGTCTATACTGTCTTACACCCCGGTGCTTGTTGGTAAAGTCCTCTGAGACCTGAAAAGATTGAGAACTGTGTGTCTTCTATCGAGCTCTTCCTATCCTCTTCCTACGTAAATCAAAACCTAACAAATCAAAGGTAATTTATGCTTAAAATTGTGTTTCCAATCATTTCATAATTGAGCTCAGTATCTCCCAGTTCTCGCAGTTCAGGTTGTATTTACGCACCATTGTTTCCTCAAAGGATTTGTCTCAGTGGGGAGGCAATGCCTGTAAATCACAAATAAGAATATTTCATATAAACAAGGATTTTATGTTCTCATGCAACCAAATACTTCTGCTATGAGCCACCATTTATAATTTTCTCTTTTTATTTCTGCGGTAGGACTGCAGAAATAAAATATGCACTCACCAGGCATTTTATTAGCCCACCTGTTTAATACAAATATTCAATCAGCCAGTCAAATGGTAGCAAATCAACAAATCTAGGCACAAACCAAATAGGAAGGGAAGATGGTTTAAGTGATTTGGTACACGGCATGGTTGTTGGTCAAGTCTGAGTATTTCCACACAACTATCTCTGAGGTTTGCAGAGAATGATCTGGAAAAGAAAAAATATTCAGTGAGCAGCAGTTCTGTGGTCAAATATGCCTCATTGATGCCAGAGGTCAGAAAAGAGTAGGCTAACAATCAGGGTCTGCAGAAGAGCATCTCTGATCGTGCAAAGCATCAAACCTTGAACAGGTCAGTGACAGCAGCAGAAAACCACACCGAATGTCACCACAGCCTATCAGAGTTGACCATGTCCATCCACATATTACCACAGTGCATCAGAAGCCTGATGTTACATAATAATGAATAAATCATCCACAAAAAAAAATGTTATTTTTTTAAATAATGAAGAAGCAAAATACAGAATGCTGTTTCAGTGAGTCACTGTAGGTGTTGCCGACGGGCACATCTGTGACACAGTCAGTGTTTTTAAATGATGCTTAATGAAGAAAACAAAACAAAACAAATGGCCTTCAGTGCAGATTTCCTTCACCGAGCATATATGTATTGTGACTCATGGCTGGGGATAGCATATTGACATCAGCCACAGTATGATACTCTGTGCTTGTGGTCAGGATTTCAGTAAGACCACAGTGTCAACAACAACTGCCTGCAGCAAACACTTCTCCAAAGGTCACCACCGTACATGAGAAAGGTCGCCACTGTACAGCAGCAGCCTGCGGTTTGTTGTCATGCCTTTACATAATAGTTTATTATATGAAATATTATAGCATTCAGGGAAAACAAATCCTGGTCTGCTAAATGCAAAGAATACCCTGAAGTTCTACAGAAGAGAGTCCAGTGACAGTCACATGTAAATAACTCATTCACAAACCCTCCTGCATCTAACTTCATCTCAGAGTTTGTCCCACATTCTCAGACATATGTTCTTTTTCATGTCAGTAAACCGCAACAAAAAGAGTTTTATCTTCATATATTCTTTATATAAAAATATAGCTTTTCAAATCTGATTTGCAGATCTCACACAGGTTCACCTTTTTATGCTACATTAGCCTGCCTACAGTTGCATCTGCAAGCAGCTTGGCAACCCACCTCGATCTCAGCTGTTCCTCTTCAGTGTCTCGTCAGTGTCAGTGAATAATTATCTTCATTGTTTATTACATAGGTCATAAGTGTGATGTTTATTAGCCCTGTGACAGGCTCATGACTTGTCCCAGGTATGGCTTACATAACAGTTTGAAGCTAATGAGAAATTACTATGATAATGGTATAAGACAAGAGCATCGAATAACTACGATACTGTATGTTAAAAACTCAAGTGACAGTATCGAGCTTAAACTACTCGTGATAGTCGCCTTGAAGGAGATGCAAAGGTCTGTGACAACCACCAGCTGAGATGTGCAGTCTTTGCGGTTCTGGCCTGGTGCCACTGCCATATGCAACGTTATTTTTAATATATGGCATCATTTATCACAGGTGATTTTTTTAACCTGACCTCCTCCTCTGCTTTGTAAATGGCAATGTTCCCTTCTATAAATCCAGCCTTCATCTTGTTATGCTGCAGTAAACCTGATTATGAAATTGTACATGGCAATAACAAAATAGCTGCCAGGGTTGGAACCTTTTCAATAAACATAAATTGTGAAAAAATAAATAAATAAATGCCTCTGGTCTGTGTCCAACCCCTGATCTGTGTACATTAAATAAAGTAAAGCTTTTAAAATCTGATTATTTTACAAACACAGTCTTTAGAAAGCTACTAATTCGAATGGGAGTACATGTAACTTAATGTGTATTATTCATTCGTCTCTGACCCTGAAGTCAGTTTATTTCAGAGCCCCTCCACACACACACATTCATCTCCATTAGAGTCAGTGAGGGGTCTGCCAAGCCCTTCGCACCTCTGTCAGTCCCCATACTTTGGATGACATTGAGCCCAGCAGTAGTCGAAGAGCTACAGGGGAGGTGAGGGTGACTCAGTGGGAGTCCTTGTGGTGTTGGACTCCTGTAACTGCATCAACTGCTACTACCTTTATGACTACAACTACTGCTTCCTCTGCTACTTCTGCTGTCCTGTGATTTGTCTTCTCTTACTGCTACAACTGCTGTACATCCCTGCTATACTACTACCACTGCATGAATAAATAGCTTTGCACTTTCACTAGCTGTAGAGATGGTTGCAAAGTGTAAAGGGGAGGCAGCTCCCCCTCCTCTTTACCCTTTCATCCACCATTGCCCATCAGACCCAAAGTCATCCAGGAAAGTGGAGGCCACAATTTTATTGGCACTTATGACCCACAGCAGACCTGCAGTGATCAACAGGGGGATGGACACTCCGACATGGCATGGCCAAGGAGGCCAGTGGACCATGGTAGCTTCATTAACACCGGTACATTAACTTTAAATCCATGCAAAGCCACCCCCAGCCCCTGGATATCAGGTGAGAGGCCTCAGCTACAGCTTGTGAGGGTCAATCTGCAATAAAAGGCATCCGTTTTCACAGCCTGCGGCAGAGAGATTGGAGACCTCCCACTCCTATTTGAGCCATTAACTTCACCCTTTCATGGCAGACAGAGGGACTTGTGACTGAGCTCCCATAATCCCTGGCATTACCTTCACCTGACCTTCATATGCCCAAGGAAAGAGCAAGGATGTATGAAAAGATGAGTCTGCTGAAAAGAAGCTGCAGCTGTTGAAAGAACATTAGTAAAAGAGATATAGAGGGAGTATGTGTGATTTCCAAATTTGTGTTTTGGAAGGAAGTTACTGTGTTTCTGAAGGTCATACTGTAGCTTAATACATACAAGAAATTACCCCCGATATCTCTAGGTCTGTTCAGAGGACGTGGGCTTAACAAACAGCCACTGCATTTGTACTGGTCAAAGTTAGGATTATGGTTAAGTGTTACATAATGACTAAATGAGTTAAAACTGAATAGAAGTGCTCCCACAGTTTCACACTGTGCTGCTTTATCTAGTAATCATTATTCAGTATCTGCCCACGGGCCACACTTTAAGATAGTGGGGAAGTTCTGAAGGCTGTCGAAGTACAGCAATGGCTTTCTCTGAAAACTTTCAATAAATCTTTCAGCCCTAATGAAGACAATACCAGTCAGGTAGCTGTTTGGTTCACTGAAAATTAACTGTGGTCCATTTGGCCAGTCAGTGCAGAATGTTTGTACTGCTGAGAAAGCTGATATTTGAACTCTAGTTCAGCTCAATCAGCTTTCTTCTAAGCACACTCATTTGTTCATCACATGAAAACCTAAAAACAAACCCACCAAGCACTACTAATGCAGAGACATACAGGAAACCAAGTGATACATGCATGTAACTAAAGAGTTTCAGTTTATGTTCACAGAGAAAGAACATTAAACTTTTAATAATTTTAAATAATTTTTAAATTTTCTCTGCATCTGCCTCAGATTATCGCTACTGTCACTACACAAATCTCAGATATATAAGTTCTCCTGATAAGGGACACCAAGTCCCTGGTCTTTAAAGAAAAACGCTTGTTGCACAGTCGAGTTTGCCTCATCCAAGCATTGCTTTCTCGGACAGCTTGTTCTTAACAGACAATAGGTTTTACATTTCTGGTTGGGGGTGCTCTTGCAGTGTGGCCTGCAAAGCCAGCTTCCTCTCACTTAAGATGAGCTGCTCCTTTCTTTGTGGAAATGGGAAAGCTCTCTGAGGACCAGCTGGGCTCAGCTGCCTTTGTAGGAAATCAACCAGCCATATACCAAGGAGGTTAATGTTATTCGATTCAGTACTTCCCTTTCCATACTTTGTTTCAGCATCTCATGTAAGGGTGGCTATTTGTACCCTATTATTTTTTTAATATAATGTAATAGTGGCTGGGTTTGAATCCACCAGCTGCACCAGCTGGCCAGGACCTGTGTGTGGATGTTTGCTTCCTCACACAGTCCAAAGACATGCAGTTAGTAGAGTTCAGTTAATTAGTGATTCTAAATTGTTCACAGATGAGCAGTGGGGGGCACAACTTTAAGCCTTTAAAATAAAACTAATATATATATATATATATATATATATATATATATATATATAGCAGCTGGATAGCGTAGTGGTTAGACTACACGCCTTTGGAACAGAGGATCGCAAGTTCGATTCCTGCCTGGGGCGTCTGTATCCAGTAAGGGTCCTAAGGCTAGACCCCCTATGCTAAGCAAGCCTACCGCAGACATGAGCGAGACAGATAAATATGAAGGCATGCCGGCTCGGACGTCGCCCGGATCAACAAGGTCCGCGTCAGGTGTTGAGGAACCAGGGCACCCTGACGAAAAGTGGGCTACTGGAACAAGAAGGCATCGGTGGGCAAGGGACGAAAACAGGGCGTTGTTGGAATGCTACTACGCAAGTAACCCCGGCGGAAGGGGCTACATGAATAGGATGAGGGACCTATGGATTCTTCGATACCCAACATCCACAATGACGGCGAAACAACTAGTAGCTCAGTGTTCCAACATTCGAAAGAAGGGACTGCTCTCACAGCTAGAGATTGACGAGGTACACAAATGCTACGGCAAGGAGGAGTCAGGACGCCAGGTCAGGGGGGAGATATCATCACCCCCACCCGAGATTGGGTACATAGCCCCAAGTGCGATAGGAGAAGGATCGTTGAGTGCGAGAGGAACTGACCTGAAAAATAGGATCATGGCCAAGCTTGAAACCTGGATCCCCCGTAGCCGGTTACCAAGATTACGTGAAGTACCCTCAGAAGGTCTGCTAGATGATGTTAATGCAGCACTACGGGCAATACCTACAACCACGATTACCGACACTAACAAGCTGATCTACAATACGGCAGCAGTGATCAGTGAGATGCTTGGCTACAAGTTGAACAGCCACAAGGGGCAGTACCATCCATGGAGAAGGAGGCTAGAGGGCAAGATCAAAGTAGCACGGAGAGAGGTTAGCCAACTAACGGAGTTGCAGAAAGGTGCGACGAATAAGGTGCCTAAGAAATACAGCAAGCTGTCCATACCTGAGGCCTTGGAAACTGCCAAGCAAAGACTCACAGCCTTGGCCAGCCGCTTGAGGAGGTACACCAGAGAGATAGAAGGCAGGAGAATAAACCAGCTGTTCTCCACAGAACCAGCAAAGGTGTACTCTCAGTGGCAAGGGAACAATAAGAGAACAGCACCACCAAGGCTGGAGACGGAGCAATACTGGAAGAGCATATGGGAGAAGGATGCAACCCATAACGGCAATGCTCAGTGGCTAGAGGATCTGAGGGCAGACCACAGCGACCTCCCTGAACAGGGTCCAGTAACCATCACAGTGGCAGATATCCAAGAAAGGGTCTCCAGTATGAAGAGTTGGACAGCACCAGGGCCCGACATGGTTCACGCCTACTGGCTGAAGAAGCTAACTGCACTCCACGAGCGTCTGGCAGCACAAATGAACCAGCTGCTAGTTAACGAGAGACACCCGGAATGGCTAACTGAAGGCCGGACGGTCCTGATCCCCAAGGACCCCAAGAAGGGACCGGTCCCCTCCAACTACCGACCAATAACCTGCCTCAGCACTACATGGAAGCTCCTGTCAGGCATCATATCGGCTAAGATGAACAGGCACATGGGTCAATACATGAGCGGGACACAGAAAGGAATTGGCAAGAATACCAGAGGCGCAAAACACCAGCTACTGGTAGACAGAACAATCAGCCGAGACTGCAAGACCAGACTGACCAACCTGTGCACTGCCTGGATTGATTACAAGAAGGCCTATGACTCAATGCCCCACAGCTGGATACTGGAATGCCTAGAATTGTACAAGATCAATGGGACCCTAAGAGCCTTCATCAGGAACTCAATGGGGATGTGGCGTACAACACTAGAGGCCAACTCCAAGCCCATAGCACAAGTCACCATCAAGTGCGGGATCTACCAAGGAGATGCTCTGTCCCCACTGCTGTTCTGCATAGGCCTGAACCCCCTCAGTGAGATCATTAACAAGACTGGCTACGGATACCGACTACGGAACGGAGCAGTTGTCAGCCACCTCCTGTACATGGATGACATCAAGCTGTATGCCAAGAGTGAACGAGACATCGATTCACTGATCCACACTACCAGGCTATACAGCAATGACATTGGAATGTCGTTCGGACTGGAGAAGTGTAGTCGGATGGTAACAAAGAGAGGGAAGGTAGTCAGAACTGAGGGGATTGAACTACCAGAAGGCAACATTGCAGACATAGAGGACAGTTACAAGTACCTGGGGATCCCGCAGGCAAATGGGAACCATGAAGAGGCCGCTAGAAAGGCTGCAACCACCAAGTACCTGCAGAGGGTCAGGCAAGTCCTGAGGAGTCAGCTGAATGGTAAGAACAAGATCCGGGCCATCAACACGTACGCCCTGCCCGTGATCAGGTACCCTGCTGGGGTAATAGGCTGGCCAAAGGAGGAGATAGAAGCCACTGACATAAAGACAAGAAAGCTCCTGACCATGCATGGAGGGTTTCACCCCAAGTCCAGCACCCTGAGGCTGTACGCTAAGCGGAAGGAAGGGGGCCGGGGACTGGTGAGTGTCAGCACCACAGTCCAGGATGAGACAAGGAACATCCAAGAATACATTGGGAAGATGGCCCCAACTGACCGAGTGCTCAGTGAATACCTCAGGCAGCAGAAACCCAAGAAAGAGGAGGGAGACGAGGAACCATCATGGAAGGACAGGCCCCTGCACGGTATGTACCACCGGCAGATAGAGGAGGTGGCTGATATCCAGAAATCCTACCAGTGGCTGGACAAAGCTGGACTGAAAGACAGCACAGAGGCACTAATCATGGCAGCACAAGAACAAGCTCTGAGTACAAGATCCATAGAGGCTGGGGTCTATCACACCAGGCAAGACCCCAGGTGCAGGCTGTGTAAAGATGCCCCAGAGACAATCCAGCACATAACAGCAGGGTGCAAGATGCTAGCAGGCAAGGCATACATGGAACGCCATAACCAAGTGGCCGGCATAGTGTACAGGAACATCTGTGCCGAGTATAACCTAGAAGTCCCGAGGTCAAAATGGGAGATGCCCCCAAGGGTGGTGGAGAATGACCGAGCTAAGATCCTGTGGGACTTCCAGATACAGACGGACAAAATGGTGGTGGCTAACCAACCGGACATAGTGGTGGTAGACAAACAGAAGAAGACGGCCGTAGTGATCGATGTAGCGGTTCCGAATGACAGCAATATCAGGAAGAAGGAACACGAGAAGCTGGAGAAATACCAAGGGCTCAGAGAAGAGCTCGAGAGGATGTGGAGGGTGAAGGTAACGGTGGTCCCCGTGGTAATCGGAGCACTAGGTGCGGTGACTCCCAAGCTAGGCGAGTGGCTCCAGCAGATCCCGGGAATAACATCGGAGATCTCTGTCCAGAAGAGCGCAGTCCTGGGAACAGCTAAGATACTGCGCAGGACCCTCAAGCTCCCAGGCCTCTGGTAGAGGACCCGAGCTTGAAGGATAAACCGCCCGCAGGGGCGTGCTGGGTGTTTTTTTTTTTATATATATATTATATATATATTAGGGGTGCAACGATACACAAAATTCACGGTTCGGTTCGGTTCGATACTTTGGTGTCACGGTTCGACTAATGTCAGGGTTTACAACACAGTATTGCACATTGCCCTTTGGTTGGTCTGCCACAGAGCACTTTGTTTAGTCTTGAATTCTCAAAGGGGAAAAAGGGAACATACTGGAAGAGGGCATAGAAATAGAATGAAAGACTAATTCAGTTGGGGCCCTTAAAGGGAAATATGGATGTCCTGCTGGGTGGATACTAAGAGTCCCTCAGCACAACAAAGCACTTTGAGTTCCAGTTGCACTGCTCACCTTGCGTTTACGCAGACAAATGGATATGCATTAGTAAAAAGGTGTGCGTGTGTTTGGGGCAGCGGTGAAGTCCTGGCTTGATACTTGTCGGCCTCGTCAGTCTAAGAATACAAATACGCTGCCTCTATTTGATTCCCAGAAACATTTTTTGGAATACAGAACCCGAAGAAATAAATGACATTTGGACATTTGCTCATCTTGTGACGTCTTGTGTTCTGTGCTCTTCTGCAGAGCTGTGAGGATTCATGTTCTGCATACTCTTGTTTTAGTACATGTGGATATATCTTTTTGTACATCTACATGCAATCTTCTGATTGCACTTGCAGTGCACTTGCACAGCGCAGTTGTCCCTGCATCAGCCCAGGAGCCTTCCAAGTTCACATCTTGTTAAATTCTTTATGGAGTATTTCTGACACTGAGATCAGAGTGACTGTGTTATCAAGAGCTTGACTTGTATCATATTGAAACTATGCCAGACTATAAACACATGCAATCACATATTCTGTTTTTGTTTCCTTCACAGTATCAGGGTTAACCTTTGAATACACAATCAAATGTCATATCTGAGGCGTACACAGAAAAGGAATATCTGAATAGCTATCACAGAGCTGGATTCTTCTCTCTTTACAAATAGGACATCTATAATAGAAGCTGTGATAAATCTGCCCACCTACATCTATCCTTCATTAGTGCCGAAGGGGCTATAGCTGCTATTGATTTTGGTAAATATGAATGGAACAAAACTATACAGGGAAAAAAGCTCATGTCTCACTTGTGGCAGGTTCTTATCACTCAATTTGCTTCCTAGTTGTCTATTGCTAGAGATAACAAAACTACACTTATTCCAAACATCGCTTCTCTCCACAGAAACACCGAAGCAGTGTTAAAATGCAGCATACAGCTCAGTGAAATAGGAGCTTTGTGCACAGAAATGCTGGAATCCCCTTAAATATCAAATGTGGAAGCAATTCAACAGCTTCCCTACAAGACTTCAAAGAACAGATTTTCTATTTCTGTAGCATATTATCTAACACCTATTTACAAACACCATTTTGACATTTTAGTACATTGTATAGTTTAAGTGAAAAGTGCCCAAACAACCTGCTAGGCGGTATGTGCGCCCCCCCCCCCCAATTCAGATTTTCCTAAGAATATTGTTTTTCAGAAGCTTGAAAAACTGCTTTTATGTAACAAAAATTTGTTGCATCATTTGAGTCACAGCAGTGCATAGCAATTCACTGAGCTACAGTACAATGTGTGTGCAATTGACAGAAGAGACGATGGCAAAAAGAGCAGAGCCACGGCACCCCCTGCAGGAGACAAGAGGAGAGGATTCATTTCAACCTCCTGTTAGCTTGTGCTGTAAAAATGTGTTTATCCTGGCATTAAAGATAATAAAAGCTAAAACAATAATTTGATCATGTAAGACAACAGAAAAAGGTCTGCATGTGCATAATGCCTTTAAACTGATACTTAACCTGCCATCGTGCTCCTGTTAGAAACCTGGTCATCTACAGGCATTCTTTGTTACTGTTGTATTACACAATGAAAGATTTGCTGATTATCCTAATGTCGTAAGAGCCACACTCTGTGTTACAGTGTGATAGTACTGTGCTCCAGTTGTTATTAAGATAAATACGCTGCACAGTGAAGACAAAAATGCCTAGTTACAAGCACAGAAAGCGCCTTTTATTGCATAAAGCGATACACACTTAAATGCCGGCACATGCTGACATTTGGAACCTCTTTGACACATTTTCAAAATCCTGCTGTCGACTGAAAATCTAAAAACTTCAGTGATTTAAAAAGACTTGTTACTCTAAAAGTACTATGTGTTCCTTTGTCAGACTTATGCTAGTCTCTCCCATCATTGCGTCACTTTTTCATTGGTGCAACAAAGGCAAATATGCCTGTTAACTCCAGGAGGCACGTAGGATTCACTTCCAACTTGGAGCAGATCAAAATCACAGAGGGTGGCATTCTACACATACTCTGTAATACTCGTGCAATCAATCATCTTTCTTTACCTCTCCTTCTCTGTGTCTCTCTTACATGCCCATCATTTGCAACCCAGCTCTGGCTTTGCAGGAACTTCTTCCATGAAAAAGTATGAAAGGGTATTGTTTGAGCTAAGCACGATGAATGAGAGATTGAATGCACCGCGGGGAGCTTTTGCTTACAGTACATGGACTAGAATAGCATCCAGGGCTCAGTAAGGCAGCACTAAACCGTATGTGTGCGGCACAAAGAGGGGAGTGGGAGATTCAAAGTGAGAGGTAATGATTTTTCCTCCTAGTGAGACACTGCCCCATACAGTGCTGACTAATAGAGAAGAGGAGATAAGAGAAGAATAAAAGGAGGGAAAGGGGGGAAATCTTTTTCTCTTCTAATCAGTCCAACTTTTAACCAGTCTTAAAACGTCTTTTGACTGATACAGATTAGTGAATTAGTTTACTTAATTAGTTCAGCGGCTTCATACTGTGCAGCATTCAGTTTCATGATTCTTCAAATAGCTTTAAAAGCTATAAGAAGACGAATAAGTTTCCCATGTGAATGCACTGGGCAAACATCATTTTAAATGTTTTGAAGGGTCATATTTTAACCTTCTGTTTTCCTAAACTAAACTAAGCAGTTAGTAAAGACTTGACTTTTTCTACCAACAACTTCCCAGCTGCCTAAAGAGAGCTTTACCACACGTTAAAAGAATCACTCAACTTCTAATATCATAAGCAAAGATGCCAAAAGCCGTTATTTGCATTTCTCAGTAATGGCAGCAAGCTATTTGAATCCAGGTTATCAACAGTTATTATCCATACTTTTACAAATAGGATGCAGGTTTATAACCAAACTAGCATATTACCAGTGGCTCCAGGACTCCTACTCTTACCTTTCAAAACAATATATTGTAGCTGCCAATTGAAAGGGAACTATGATCTTTGCATAATCTCACACATTCAAAAAGAAACTTGAGTTTAAAAAAAAGCATTCATCAAAAGAAATTTCAGAATCTATCTTATGAGCTACAAATTAATTAAAAAAGACTAAGGAATGAAGGCATTCATGCTTTTCTGTGGTAACACATTTCAAGACCAGAATGTTAAAATTTCTGCAATTTGTATGAAACTAAGCAGTCTACATACTGAGGGGTCTGACACACTGACACTGTTGAATTTAAAATGTCTTTTGTAAAGAAGGCACAGGCTTTAATCAAGCTGTGTCATTCTGGAGGGTTTGCATGTTTACCCAGTATCTACCTGGAAGTCCTCTGTGTGCTGTTCCCAGTATTGTCAGGTCAGGTTCTTCAGAAACTCAAAATTCTCGTAGGTGAGATGGAATATAAATGGATTATTAGAAAGCCTCAGTAATCAAAGACTTCTGCTTTTACCTTTCATAAATCTCAATGATGTGGTTTAAAAGTCTAATTTCCCTCCAATTGAGGGAACAGCACATAACTGTTTTTTTCTTATTTTCTCTTGCACAATTTTATGTCATCTTGTCAGGTGCCACCCGCTGCAGATATGTATATGATGTCCTCTTCACCCCCATAGATAACTGCCCCATTTTGAAACCCACAAAGTCAACATTAGGAGTTTGGAGTGGTGGCAGAGGGGCATTTATCCGTTTCACTTTTTTTCTATTTGCTGATTTGTTTTGGTTTCATTCACACATGAGTTTTACTCACTGGTTAGGTTTCTGTACTGAAAACTATTTGGTTAGGTTTAAAAACAATGTGCAAAGAAACATTCATAATATTAACTCTGCACATTATAAAAGACTGACTTAGGGGTGACAGAGCATTCTCATCTATGATGTAACCATCAAAAATACAGCTTTTGTACAAATGAGCCACTGCGACAAAACAGCAAAGTTACACACTTGTAAAAGAAGCTGTGCTCTTTTATTGAGCTCTCAAAGCATACTGACAACAACACCAATATCACTGGAGAAACGAGCCTCTTTTAGTAAGCAAATAGCATCTGATAGGACAAAAGTATTGAAATTTGATCTCAGGTGGTAAACTGCATGAAGGAAGCTCAAAACTATGTCTTTACTACCCAAAACTTGTATGACTTTATATTAACCTCCAAGGTGAGGAATGCTTTGGGCTTAGGCAGGATTCACCTCCCAGATGAATGTGCAAGGCCCTGTCTGCCTCAACCAGCCGTGCACATTCGAGATCTCTGAGCTCGAAATCAATCCCACTTTAAATAGTGAGAGCAGCAGCTTGTATGTAGATTGTCTTTGTTGCGATTCATGGACTGCTTAAATTCCAGCACAGCCCCCTTTAACGCAACAATCTGACAACAATACAAAACATCAGTGCCAACATCCCAGCAACCCGTTTCTCAGTGTCACGCTCTGTTTAAACTTGATTTGCAGCAACATCTTCCTCTTGATGTTCACATTTGATGCTGCAATCCAGGGTTATTTCTCCCTAACTATAATCTATAGTCAAACTTTAATGCAACAAATGCACTCACTAAGCACCTGTGGTTGCTCCTCTCTGCTGGCTCTTCTCCATAGTGAAGCGTCAGCTAGTAGAACAAACTTTCCAGTATTAGAACCCACTCTGGCAGCATTAATGACGTCTCAGTTCCTTTAACCTTCCTGCCTTCTTGGGACCTTTTTGTGCCACTGCTATGTGTTAAATGGCTGCTATTTCCACTGTGTTCAGTGGAATATAACCAAACTTGCCACAGGATAGTTTTTACCTGTCAATGTTAATATTCCAGTGTGAATTCCTTAAATCAGCCTAAAATGGCTGAGCAGCAGAAATCCCCACACCCATCACCCTGGGGACCATTTTCTGCCCATTGACTTCCATTATAAACGCTATTTTTCAACCCCAAATTATCATCATATGATTTTATTTTTTCTTCTTTTCTTGGATGTCAATGAAGACTCAGGGCCTTGAAGTTTTAATTTTTAAATTGCAAAAAAAATGCAAAAAAAATAATGGCAGGTTAAAATGTATGTTGGTGCCAATCTTTGGTCCATCTAAAGGCCTACTTATAATGACAATCACATATTACTTCAACTGGTTTTTTGTGGAAATATTTAGTTTCGTTTTTTGGTTTTTGGGGCTTATAACACAGGGCGCTCATGTAATAACACTGGGATTTGAAGGGTTAAAACAACGAAAATATAATTAAAACTTTACATGAATATTTCAGGGAGAAGTAGTTTTACAAGGTTGGCTAATTTAAAGTGGAATAAAATATGGATATATGGTCTTTTTATGGCGTGGCTGAGAATGGTCCCTAGGGTGATGGGTGTGAGTTTTTTAAAGGATGGCAGGAGGGTTAAATAATACTTTCTACAACAGTGGATGTGCATTCCATACAACTGAAATATTCGATGGCAGAGTGGAAAATCCACTGACTTCCCCAATAAGGTCTGAAACTTACACTGTCTTAAGATGAAAACCCACAAACAGAGACTACTACTAGTACTTACTCTCACCACTCTGCTCTTATACAACACCAAACAGAAAAACGTTCCCTCTAAGGAAGAAGAGAAAGAAAAAGGAGCACACACATAAAATCTCTTAAAACATTTTGTTATCTCAGTTGTCCCTTCACCAAATCACTGAAGAACTACGGGAAAGAATATTGGAATCTTATGTTGCAGGTTTGTCAGAGAAAATCAAGCAAGACATTCCCAGTGCACTTCAGACCCAGCAACACCCTTTGACAAAATCTAGTTCATCACAGGGGCAAAACTCCCAAACACAACCCTAACAACACAGTGAATGCTGTGCAGTGAGATGTTTCTACATGGGAGAAACAAAACAGCAACTCCAGAAACTCATGGCATGAGATGTGATGGCTAACCCAAGTGGGTCGCAGATTGGATGTCCATTGTAAGCCCATGGTCACTTGGAACCCCCATAGCCCAAATAAAACCCATGTGGGGCCCACATACACGTGTTTGCTGGGTGAAAACCTACACATTCGTCTGGCACTAATAACCATTATTTGCATCATGCTCTCAGTAGGAGATAAAGTCAGCTTTATACTCATAACAAACACGTCAAAGTTAAACGTGTGAAACAGAAATACGTTTGAATGCTTTCAATGCCGTTGCTTTCTTTTGTTTGTATTTTTATACAGCATGCCAGTGGGGGTTACAGTGAGACTGAAAAGGCTGTAACCTTGGGGAGCCAGAAGTGGCAATGACAAAAGCTCAAAGAAAAACAAAAAAGAATGGCTCCAGTAAAAGAGTGACTGAGGCAGCTCGGGGAACTGGGAGATTTAGAAGCTCTTTGATCACTCATAAAGGTGTAGCTATCTAAGTAACTCAGCAAGACAGCTTTTAAAAAATCTGTGACTTTGACAGACATTTCAAGTGATGTGAACAAAGGCTGTATCTATTTCCATACCGCAAAATAACTCCCTGAATTACACGGTAAACACACCAGACAATAATCCGCACATTGCTTTGGGAGTTCCTTTACACTTGTTCAAAGCTGTTATTATTATTTTTGACCAGTGAGGCTGGCTGCCACTTTCTAAAGTTGCGGCTGCATAATTTTAAATGCATTAAAGGAGAGTTGTGTCAATCAGGAAAAATGTGAAAGTCATTAATATTTAGTCTTAATAAAAATAGTAAAATAAACTTGTTATACTAAACTTTGGTCCAGAGTGGACCCAGGGACAGATCATATAATAATAGTGGATTGCATTTATATAGCACTTTTCTAGACCCTCAAAGCGCTTTACAATTCCACTATTCATTCACTCACTGGTGGAGGCAGCTACAGTTGTAGCCACAGCTGCCCTGGGGCAGACTGACAGAAGCGAGGCTGCCATTTCACGCCATCGGCCCCTCTGGCCAACACCAGTAGGCGGTAGGTGAAGTGTCTTGCCCAAGGACACAACGACCAAGACTGTCCGAGCCGGGGCTCAAACCAGCAACCTTCCGATTACAAGACAAACTGCCAACTCTTGAGCCACGATCTGCATGAATCCTACTTGACTCCTCTTTTTTATACTGTAAGGCCACAAATTTAGGCTTTTTTGTAGCTGAAATCTGATTTGTAAAATATTGTAAATAACATACTGCACACTCAAGATTATTTTTTTTTGTTCACATGAAAATCCATCATTAGACATTAAAGATGGAAATTGCAGTTCATGTTCTGTGGGCATGACATGTAGAAATAGGGAGTGATTAGTACACACCCAATGGGTGGTTGAAGCAGTAGGTAGTTAGCAGTGTTGGGACTAACGCGTTATTAAGTAACGCGTTACAGTAACTACGTTATTATTGTGGTAACGAGCACGGTAACTAGTTATTATGCCAAAATCAGGAACGCGTTAGTCGTTACTGGGATTTAGATAGGGTCGTTACTCGTTACTTCATGTGGTGGCTATCGCGGAGCTTCCACAGATTCAGTAACATTAGCAAGTGGTGGAGGCCAGCAGGTGGATGAAGGAAAAGGGACGCAGAAGGAAAAGAGACCCGAGGCGGCCGCCGGTCCAAGTGTGAACTGAACTTCAGGTAAGAAGTTATGACCTGCAGTCTCTCTGGGTCAGATATGAACCAAGTTTAGGTGGAGTTTATTTTCGTTATTCTGACTTTTTCCGTACTGCGTGCTAGCTAGCATGACGGAGTTTCTAGCTGGGTGGTGCTATGAAGTTAATGATGTTGAACTTTATTTTGTTCATAAGTTATTAGAGTTGCCAACCGTCCCGTCTGGTATTCAGAGAAAATATTACGCGTTTCTTATTGAGGTGAAAAGGAACAGTTTGTCCCGTAATTCAGCAACAATGAAAAAGACACAAAGCTGGAGTTATTCTGTGTTTACGCTGCACAGCTGCCTCTTCTTCTCTCATCCTCTCCCCCTCCCTCTCCCGTTTCTACTTCAATCATGAAAACTGATCAATGATCAGCTGATCGGCTCTCTTGTTTGTTTATCGCTCACTTTGCGCCGAAAGAGGAAACCAGAGGATGTCGCGCTAAACAACAGCAGCACGTTTAAGCTTGATCAGCTATTGTTAGAATTGATTTAATATTAATTTCTAGTATCAGTTGATGTTTGCTGGAGCCACAGCTGTAAAGCTGCTGGTCAGGATGTCGGTTTGGTTATCTGGTGAGAGGGAAACATGAAGATGAAACCAGGAGATGTCCTTACTGAATCATCAGAGCTGAGCAGGTGATGGAGAAACAGGTTTACCTTTTAGGTGACATGAATGAGTTGAAGGGAAGTTATGAACTGTTTCTGAGAGACAAATAACACCAGGATCCTTTTTTAGGTAGCTGACAGCTGGTAACTGTGCAGGTGCGGATCTAGCAAAGTGTTGCCAGGGGGGCATGTAGGGCATTAACAGGGAGAGGGGGGCACAAAGAAATACTTTTCTTTCTTATTCTCATTTAAAATGTCTCGCTTTTAAAAAATAATTATCTGAATCTTACAACAAACGATTGATAGATTGATGCATATATACCATCAGAACAGTGAACATCACTGTCACAACAGTGTTTGTTTTCATTCAAAGGCTTTATGATTTTTCCTATAATGGTGGGCCGGTCTCTAGTCAAAATGCCCGGGCCGATTTTTTGTCCCAGTCCAGCCCTGTATGCAGCTCATCTGCAGTCTGGTGTTACCTACATCTTCCTATTCAGAAGGCAGAATTTTAGAGTTCTGAGTACAATCAAAAGCACCACGACTGCAGTTTTTGTGTTGGATGTAAAAGGCGCACATGACGCTGTGACGTAGGCTAGAACCATGGCAGCAGTCAATGACGGTCCAGGCGTGGGATTTCTCTTGTGGAAATGTGCACATTATCTTTTCCTTTCTATTGGTAGGTGGCACAGTGCACTTGTGGCAAGTAAGCAAGCTAGAAGACTGGCAAAGTTATGGAAGAAACACATTAACAAGAGAATTCTGAGTAAAACCAAAGTTACTTTCCCTAGTAACTAGTTACTTTGAAAGTAACGAGTAACTTGAAGTAACTGAGTTACTTTTGAGAGAAGTAACTAGTAATGTAACTAAGTTACTATTTTAAAGTAACTTACCCAACACTGGTAGTTAGTAGTAGGACTGACATTTCAGAGGCAGGAGTGGGAAGTTTTGGCAGTGTAAAAGTCTCGGCCAGTCGTCTCGCCTCTGTATTTTGTCCTTGTACTTGTCGTAAAGTCTTCGTTTCTGTTGCATGATTCCCAGTTTGACTTTGTCCTGTTGTATTTTTTGGTCCTCTGTCTCTTGTGCCTTGTCTTACTTCCTTTGTTAATGTCTTGATAAGTTTCAGCTTTGCCCTGTTAACCTGGTGTTTCTGGTCTCTCTGATTAGCTCCTATGTCTATTAAAAGTTTCAGTTTGCATCGGTTCTTTGTTGAGTCATGCTGTGTTCCTGTTGTCCTCCCTACTGTGGCCGATTACTGTCTAGTTTATTTTCTGTTTAAAGAGTTGATCTCTGAAGTCTGGATTTGCAAATCTGCTACCTGCAAGTCATAAAGACAGCAGACAACACCTTTGCAGGTGTTTGTAACACTGATAATCTTTAAACTGTTTTCAATAGTAGAAGTGTTCAAAGCCAGCATTACAAATAAGAATTTACTTGAACTGTTATATAATGTGGAAACAATCTGGATTAACAAGGCTAGAAAGAAAAATGACAAAACTGCATTGAATGTATTGCACTCTTTGTCCCGGGCATAACATGTATGTTATGCTACTCATGATTGGAGGAAAAGATAAGGCAAGGCCTTCAGTCATCCCCTTTCTTTAAAAAATAAAGTCACAATAGAGCCTTTTCTCAAAAGACAAACCTGAACTGTAAATAAGGAAATAAAGATAACAGCATGCATTGGTAGCTACTGACCCATCATTCACACAGCTGTGATAGTCAAAAGATTCTGGACTTTTTTAATGAATCCGCTTTGCAAACACATCAATTTGATATTCAAAATGAAATAACTTAATAAGACTAAAAAAGAATGTGTATTATGAAATGGCCACCCATTAAACCTCCAGGATATTATTATTATTATTATTATTAACAACAACAACAGCTAGAAAAACTTCTTTGACAAATCAGTCTCCACAACGCTGAGTAAAGTAAGAAAATGTACTGAACAAGAATGTGTCACGTTTTGGTTAACGGACTCAGGCGCAGACCGGGAATCTTTACAGAGTTAACAATCAGTTTATTCACACAACGACACCAGGTGATGCTATTTACAACGTGCTGGAGGGAGGGGAGGGGGGTCCAGGGTTCCGGGGTATGTGAGGGGAAAGACGGGAATCAGACGCACTCCAAAGGCTTTCTCTCTTCACTCCCCACACTGGGGAAACACAAATCCACTCACTCGTCCACGGGATGACAGGCAGGCAGGGAAAGGTCCGGGAAGATCTGTACACAGAAACTTTAGTTAGAGGCGAACAGACGGAAAGAACTCACAGATTCTGATTCTCAAACTACTGAGCGACTGACGCTGATAGGTCAACGATCCAGCGACAAGTGACACAGTGCTGCTGTCTTAAATCGGCCTTGTGATCATCCCGATAGGCAGCAGGTGCGTGGGCCAGGGGCGGGAGCCCATAATGAGCATAATGAGAGAGAGAGAGAAAGAGAGAAAAAACATGTTGCCTAATACAGGATCAGCTGGTGAGGCACAGGGACCATGACAGAATGGGTTTAATGAGTCTCCACATGTCCTGGTACTATATGGGCTGAAGCTGGAAACATGTTGGAACTGATGGCCTTATAAAATAATTGCAAATGTAAGTTTATAAAATATAACACAACAGCACATCTGGATAATTTGAACAGATGTCTGGTGCATGAGAAGAAAAATGACCCGGAAACATTTTCAGTTCTATTCTTCCTGCCCTCCGTCTCCTTCAGTCTCTCTCATTATGTATTTTATATGTGAACTATTATTTGTTTTATTTAATTCCTATTTTATTTTGAAGGTCGGGTTCCTCAGCTGTCTTGTGTTGTTACTTCCTACATTTGTTTATTGTCCCTCGTTACTCCCCACTCTCTTTGGTTCCACCTATCCCCAGTTTATTTTCTGTGTATTTAAAGTCCTGTTTGTTGTTCTTCTTCTTGTCAGTCAGTCTGTGTGTCACCATGTGGTCTCTGTAGTTGTCATTCGTGTTTTCTTCTGCTTTGCTTCTACTGTTTTATTTCTAGGTAAGTATTAGCTTTCATTAAAACTGAGATCTGTATTTAGATCCTCAATATGATCAAATATCAAATGACAGTGGAAAAGACAATTACAGCATGTTTTTGTTCTTAAAGTGTCATTTTGGTGTTTTGTCTATGCCTCTAGCATCTCAGCGATTTGCATACGGTGGCCTTGATACAACAGTCGTGGCAATATGAGACACCAAGAGCACAAAGGCTGTGTCAGAAGGAATAGCTGTGGCATAAACTAGGATGTGGGCTGTGTAGGAGGGTTTCTGTTGTTGTTTTTTGGTGTTTGGTGAGTTTTAGGCACCAAAGCTTCTTCCCTCAGTTTTAGAAAAGGTCATACTTCACTGCATCAGTACTGTTGTCTGGCCATTTGGCTGCAGCAGACACAGATTTTGAACAAACGACTGATGTGAACTTGTTTATCATTTCTAGTGGCATTTCCATCCAGTAAATCCAAATCATACAGTGACTTCTTTTTTGTCTTTGTCATTTGGTGTTACTATGCGCTTTTCTCTTGATTTGTATATATTCCTCCTGTCTGTAATTTATTCCTGCTGTCTTAATATTTATATTTTATTCCCGCACAGTTGGTGAGGAGCACCCGCAATTTTATTATACAAAACTATAAAGTGGTATTCTGTTGTATTCTATTTTATTAAGAACAGATTGTTCCAATGTTTTAATTTTTCTGAGAATTCAGCTGAAACCAGTGAGAGATAAGCTAGTAAGCTGTTGATCAGATGAGTAAATGGTGAGTGAACGACCCCTTTCACAGTATTTTTCCCACCATTCTCTGGTTTCCCTGGGGGCATCAGTTAATTCCTTTTTGTGAAAGCTGGTGTGGGTACAAGGTGCTTTTAGTTCTGCAGTTTGATGCAACGGGCTATGACATCAGTGAGGCAGGTCTGTCACACTCTACTTTATTTCCACCTTGTGAAGAAGAAGTGTATTTGATCCCGAACGTCAGTCTTTTCCTAGCCAAGAAGTTTTTAGTGCCTAGACCTACAGTGGTTAAATAATAGACCTGTTTTGGCATTAAGGCACAAATACCAAAGGGCAAATGGGGAGGTGGAGATGGACAACATCCAACAAAACAATAAATAATTCTGTGGCATGAACTTTAACATTATTTAATAATTCACTTTTTAAAGTTTAGTTAAAAGTTTACGGTTTATGCTACAGTTCGGATACACAATCCACCTTAGTTTTCCGATCACAAGGAGACCATCTGTGGACCTAAGATCCCGGTGGAGCAAGTGGAGCAAATTCACCAACTTCAAGGGACAACGGGTGAGATCATCACTATCGATGTGAAGTGGGTAGGACCCAAAATAAACTGTTCTCCATTTCTTCTCCACCGGCAAGCAATTGAAGCAACTACCATGAAGATACTATTGACTGACATATGACCTTTTAGTAAATACATAAGAGTGTTACCCAGGCAACCAGGGCCTGGAATGTCTTCAAGAAACCAGCCGCCAGTTTTGAAGCAATGCATGATGGGAAAATTGCTTCCAATATGGAGACAGCTTTATCCACTCTTATGCTCTTTGCTCAGTGAGTATGACTGATCAGCTGAGCGGTGATACCATGACCATGTGATTCTTTGGCTTGTAAGTGTAATAAAAATCCAAAATGATTTGGACTGAGCCACAAACTTCAGATGACCATCTTTGTGTTATCGGCAGGTAGAGTCTTCACAGCCTTCCTGTTAATCATCCTCTGAAACTGCAAATGGGAACCTCGTCAGACATGGAGGCACATCAACTGGCCTTTTTGTTCTGTCTCCGCTAACCAAGGAGACCTGGGCATCAAAGTTGGTCTCTCTGCAAAGTTCACATTTGCATTTTGTATGGCAGGGGCCACTTTCCTTTCCCAATTCCCACTGCTCTTCTGAGAGTCGGAGGGGAAAAGTGTGCACCAAATAAATGAGCTGTTTGGTAAGAACATTAAATTAAAACACATTATGTTTCACTTACATATGCTTCTCTGCAACAACAAAATGTGACTGAGCTCATTGTTAACATGATGAAGAATGTTGGAAACGAAATAGATCTTCCCTGAAACCCCTGATCACCTTTTAAATTTCAGAGCAAGGACAGAGTCATCAAGAATGGAAATTCATTCATCCTTGTATTTTTCCACCATTAGGGATACAATTCTAGCACACGGGTGAATATAATAATGACATATTATTGAAAAACATAGCAGGCTTCGACTTCACTGCTCCCAGAGAGTGTCTGGAGATTAGAAAAATGGGGCACAGACAATTTGCTCAAAAACAAAAAGAGATAAAACTGTGCAGTTTGCAGGTTAAGCAAGTGAGCCAAGAATCTGCCACTCCTTTTTGTTCTCTCATACCACACTGAGGATTTTATTCCCATCGCTCTGGCAGATGAAATACTGGGTGAAATATTGCAGGACTCCGGTAAGACAGGTGGCTCATTATCCACATCATCAACAAAGAGGGAGAGAGGAAAAACGACCACCGAGGTTTTAGCAACACCTCTTCCTCCTCAGAGGTTTCTTAATGTATGTAATTAGAAGCAAGGACAGAATAAGAAAATGCTAATGAGGCATCTCTTTTGGTTTTTTGATGTCTTTATGCTTATAGCAATGCTTTTTGCATTGTACAGTTAAAGGTTTGAAAGGTAAGGAAAAGGTCATCCTCGAAGATTTCTGGATACTATAAGCTCAGTTTTTCAAAATGTCAACGTGCTGAACACTCCCTGCTGGTGGACGCCTAGTTTCTTTATTAAGTGGGAGAAAACAAGTGAGGATGAATTGCTTTGGAGAGATATGAAACTGTTGGGAATATTTGTGATGAATGAGCAATGATCCCTATGTAAATGGCAAGGACATTAATAAGGCGAGTGGGGTTTGGTAAAGGAAATGTGGGTTTTCATCTTGGTGATTTGAGTTAACCCAGTTACAGCCTGGTGCTTGAGGAATGATGTAGTTAGTGTTGCCACCGGAAAGTGTTTGATAATGAGGAAACTGCAGAACAGAGACTCATGTAAAAGAAAGGAAAGTAAGGCTCCTCTGACGCGAGGTTAATCAACTACAACTGCCCTCACATTATGAACTCTAAATCACACCCAGCTGTTAAACAGTGTTTAGCAATATACATAAAGTTGTACAATTTGCTGCATAATAGAAATAACCAAACATGTCTCAGACTGTTTTTAAATAACCGAGCCTGTATGTGAGCACTTATGGACACCCCGGTGCTATTACACTGTAGATGACTATAATCCTCCCAGACGTTTCTGGCTGAATTAAAATACTTATGCATGCAGAATCAGCTCTGTCCTAGAATGCTTTGGCTTTTTTCAAAATAGGCTTATTCACTTTCTTGAACAGAGTTAGCTTATCGGCTCAGCCTTTTAAAAATGAAGCTACAGCCAGCAGATGATTAATTTGTTTTAACTTAAAGGCTTCAAACAGAGGAAACAGCTAGCATAGCATCTCTAAAGTTGGAATGTTAGAATGTCATATTTTTCTGATGCTGATGACTTTCCTAAATATTAAAATTTCCTTATATGGTATGTCCTTTGGATTAAAGAGCATATTTTGTTAAACTTGGCATAATTCATCCAACCGGATCCACAATCCTCCTTCTCTTTGTCCGGCTGCTCGTTTAGGAGTCGCCACAATGGATCATCTACCTCAGCGGTCCCCAACCCCATGGCCACGGACCAGGTCGTTTGGTGTGACAGTTGCTCGGATGTCATGTGGTCACCTCAAACAAGGAAAATCTCTGGCTCTCACAGACCTGTAACGTCTTCTGTAAGAAGCTTTTCTGTCCCCCACTCGTTACCTGTATGAATGGCACCTGTTTGAACTCATCATCTGTATAAAAGACACCTGTCCACAGCCTCAAACAGTCAGACTCCAAACTCCGCCATGGCCAAGACCAAAGAGCTTTCGAAGGACACCAGGAAAAGTATTGTAGACCTGCACCAGACTGGGAAGAGTGAATCTACAATAGGCAAGCAGCTTGGTGTGAAAAAATCAACTGTGGAAGCAATCATCAGAAAATGGAAGACATACAAGACCACTGATAATCTCCCACGATCTGGGGCTCCACGCAAGATCTCATCCCGTGGGGTCAAAATGATCATGAGAACGGTGAGCAAAGATCCCAGAACCACACGGGGGGACCTGGTGAATGACCTGCAGAGAGCTGGGACCAAAGTAACAAAGGTCACCATCAGTAACACACTACAACGGCAGGGAATCAAATCCCGCAGTGCCAGACGTGTTCCGCTGCTGAAGCCAGTGCATGTCCAGGCCCGTCTGAAGTTTGCCAGAGAGCACATGGATGATACAGCAGAGGATTGGGAGAATGTCATGTGGTCAGATGAAACCAAAGTAGAACTTTTTGGTATAAACTCAACTCGTCGTGTTTGGAGGAAGAAGAATACTGAGTTGCATCCCAAGAACACCATACCTACTGTGAAGCATGGGGGTGGAAACATCATGCTATGGGGCTGTTTTTCTGTCAAGGGGACAGGACGACTGATCCGTGTTAAGGACAGAATGAATGGGGCCATGTATCGTTAGATTTTGAGCCAAAACCTCCTTCCATCAGTGAGATCTTTGAAGATGAAACGAGGCTGGGTCTTCCAACATGACAATGATCCAAAACACACCGCCCGGGCAACAAAGGAGTGGCTCCGTAAGAAGCATTTGAAAGTCCTGGAGTGGCCTAGCCAGTCTCCAGACCTCAACCCCATAGAAAATCTGTGGCGGGAGTTGAAAGTCCGTGTTGCTCGGCGACAGCCCCAAAACATCACTGCTCTCGAGAAGATCTGCATGGAGGAATGGGCCAAAATACCAGCTACTGTGTGTGCAAACCTGGTAAAGACCTATAGTAAACGTTTGACCTCTGTTATTGCCAACAAAGGTTATGTTACAAAGTATTGAGTTGTATTTTTGTTATTGACCAAATACTTATTTTCCACCCTGATTTACGAATAAATTCTTTACAAATCCTACCATGTGGATTCATGGATTTTTTTTTCACATTCTGTCTCTCACAGTTGAAGTGTACCTCTGGTGCAAATTACTGACCTCTCTCATCATTTTAAGTGGGGGAACTTGCACAATCGGTGGCTGACTAAATACTCTTTTGCCCCACTGTAAACCGGTCCATGGCGCAAAAAAGGTTGGGGGCCGCTGTTTTAGAGTAATGGTAAGACAATGCAGTTTCTAGTGAAGGTCTTGCTTATTTCAGCAAGATGACACCAACATTACAGCTTGTTAAAAAGGGACCAGTTGCTTAGGTGGCACCATTGAAAACGTTCAGAGCATTTTGAAACAACGCATATAACAGAGAATTGTCCAAAGTGTTGAGAAGCTGAAATTTTACATGAAGCCAGAAAACACTACGTCAAGTGGTCTCCTCCATTCTCAAAGACTTGCAGGGCCCCCTAATGGCTCAGTCACCTTAGAGAAAAAAATATGACAGCATCTTCTTTGTGACTGGGAAAAATCTGGTTCACTGCACTGAATCTTTTTTTGCAGTTGGAGGCTGATTACAAAAACAAGCTGGGTGCGATTGTTTTGATCCTAAGACAGTTTGGACAGGTCACCTGCCTCCGACCGTTACAGGTATGACAGGGAGTGATTGCAATCACTCTTAGACAGGCTGGTGAAGGCGTGAAAATAATTTCTAATTTATAAAACAGACTGTTGGGTCTGTGTTTCCACAAGCCCCGCTAATTCTAGAGACTTATTCATCATGAAGAAAACAAGACAGTCGATCGATCGATTATTTGCGCAAGGGAGGCCTCGTCTGTGTCCACCACGAAAATGACCCCCAGATCTGACCTCCTCCTGCTACCTTTTATTGAGAGACAGTTCACACAAAACACGTCAGAACAAAGCCACGCCCCCTTGGTTCTAAGACAAAGCATTTTATGTATATGTGTGAACTTCTGTAAGAGTGTGTGTGTGTGTGTGTGTGTGTGTGTGTGTGTGTGTGTGTGTGTGTGTGTGTGTGTGTGTCAGACCTCCTGCTGACCAAAGGGTCGTAAACCCAGGAAGTTTACATCAAAAGAAACAGATCTTTCAGATAGGATGTATCTACCTCCCCCAGCACAGAGTGGTTGGAGAGGTGGTCAGGATCAAAGAATGGCTTTGGTCCTACTGCTTGAACTAAGACTGTACAAATTTAAGAAACACAATGGCAACATTCAACAATTAGACTTAACACAGACAAATTGCCAACACATTCCAGTGAGTCTGAGCCAGTCTGCGCCAATGACTGCAACTTGTCTGTGATGGATCTCAAGTGGCTATCAGCTGTTTGTATTCTGGTTAAATTCTTATATGAAAGTGAGGTTACTGAGCAGTTTTGTCATTTTGCAGCTAAATTGCTGTCCTGCAGCAACTACATTGCCATGTATGGAGGAATTTCTTATTTTGCCTTTAAATTCTGTGAGGTTCTGGCTGCACTCTCACTGTAAGCAGTTAATGTGAACTGATAGATTCATGATTTTCCCAATTTCATTGCAGTTTATTGCTGTGTCATCACAAAAAGATAGATATATAGACTTTCATTCAGAAAATGGCACCAAATTGACCTTATTGTTGTTTTTTGCTTGATGTCTGAAGTTTCTGTGACTCTGAAGCAATAATTTCAAAGGCAACAAGACTGCAAGTTCATTGCACGCGGTTGCAATCATTTTGGCTGTGCTGTGGTCTCCAACCACTGTTTGGAAGCTTATCATGATGCAACACAGTAGTAAACATGTCACTGTCACAGCTTTAATGAAACATGCTCCAGGCATCAAATTCAAAATGAACATTTATATTTTCAAAAAACTGTAAAATTTCTTAGTTTCAGCATCTGATATTTGAGAGTCTGTCAGCGTGTACAGCACATTGTGTGCAGGCTGTTACATCCTATTACTTACATATTACACAGCATGCCATCTTTTTTGGAAAAACTGATTGTAGAATAGCAACAAAAATTGTATTTTAAAGCTTAGAAAAGAAGAAAAGAAGAAAATTGTAATTGTAATATCTTGTAAAATGAATTCAAAATGAAACAAATGTAAGCTGAAACAAGAACTGAATATGAACACCCAGCATTATAAAATTGTTCAGTTTAATTGTTTTGATCTTAGGAAGAAAAAATTCCATTTTGCATATAAGTAAAAGTAAATGGGTGGATGGCTTCAGCTGTAATGTACAGTGCACTGCAAATTAGTGGAAGACATGTTTTGACACAGTTTCACAGTGAGCGGTGACACGCATACGGCACTGCAGGAAAACAGAGGAACACCTAATGAGAATGAAGAAGAAGAAGGAAAAAAGAAGCTGCAACCAAAGAAAATAATGAGATAGCTAGGGATTGTTAAGTGAAGTCGGCAGACCAGTGTGGTCTGTATCTCAGCATCGTTTCATCATCTGCAGAACAGACTCTGGTGTACTTTTACTGTTGTACAATTCCCTATGCTATACATTCAGATTTAAATACATCTCAACTAGCAGAGTAGTTAGCAGGCACATATGTATCGTGTCACTTTATTAAAACAACAACAATAACAATAACAACAACAACAACAGCAAAAGACAAGTTGGTAAAAATGAGGTTAAATAAGACACGTTTGCATATTTCTATTATCTTCAGCGTTTCTTTGGTTTGTTTTGCTAAAATCATGCTTTCATCTGTCCCTGTTTATACTCAGTCCTTGCAGTACTTGCAAGCCTTCAGAAAGTCGGGCTACACCATCATTCATTATATGTTGTGCTTTAAAGTCTTTTAAAAATTGTCTCACGACTTGTTATTAAAATGGACATCATCTCTCTGAGAGTACTGGAGGATTTTGTGTAATGAGGGAAATTGGCCGGCAGTGTCCTCCAGCTCAACTCATCCTTAATCAGTGCTGCTGGAGATGTCTGCCTGTCCGTGTAATGATAAATTTAGCAGTGGAGCAAGAACAGCAACTCAGTCTGCCCTTGTCTGCACTGTACATGATATCAACATCACTTTTGACACCGGCGGAGGAACAAGCAGTTCTCCTATGTGTTGAAAATGTATTTATGCTACAGTCAAGACATATAAAATATGACAGAGACACGATAGGTTTAATTAAAAAGGGCAAACAAGTGGATTAATAAAAATATTATTTAACACCACTGCACTGTACTGCACTACTTATGAGGATCTTTTTTAGTACTGTATGGAATAGAAGACCAGAAGAAATATAAACCCATAAGCTAATTTTTTTTTCGGTATAGCTGAGAGTACTAGCTAATTTAATACTACTAATACTACTAACAACACTAGCTTTGTGGATATAGCTGAAGAGGTGAGAGAAACTGCTAAGAGGTGTTGGATGTACCTTCTGGATGGAAAACAAAGGAACATCAGACTGGGTGGTGGAATCAGGAAGTACAGTAAAGTGTTCAAAGGAAGAGGTTAGCAAAGAAAACGAAAGATAGGGTGATGAAGAAAGTAGATGGGCTACTGGGAAGCTAGGTGTACAGCAAAGAGAAAGGTGATGAAGGCAATGGAAAATGGTTGTAGTGGGTGTAATGTGAGGCTGGACACTAAGGAAGGAGCGAAGGACTTGTATCAATTCAGTAGACAGAGAGACTGAGCTGAAAAAAATTTGCAGCCGGTTAGAGCGATTAAGAAAATAAATTTACTAAAAGTGAAGAGAGTGTGTTTAGATGATGGAAGGAGTACTGAATGAAGAAATAGAGGGAGAGAGGGAAGGACAGATGAGGAAAATTAGTGAATCAGGAAGTTCAGAGGATTCATAAGGAAGAAGTGAAAACAGCAGAAAAGCAAGTTGGTCTAGATGACATACCTGTGGATGTTTGGAGATCTAGAAGAGAGGGCAGCAGACTTTAACTAGATTGGTTACCACAATCCTGGAGTGTAAGAAGATGCTTGAGGAATGTTGAAGAATTGTGCTGGTACAGATTTTCAAGAGTAAGGGTGATGTGCAGAACTGTAGTGACTAGAGAGAGATAAAGCTGGTGAGCCTGACCATGAGGATATGGGAGAGAGTTGCTAAATCAAGCAAGAAAAGGGAGATTATGGCCTGTATTTGTATAGCGCTTTTACTAGTCCCTAAGGACCCCAAAGCGCTTTACACGTCCAGTCATCCACCCATTCACACAGACATTCACACACTGGTGATGGCAAGCTACATTGTAGCCACAGCTGCCCTGGGGCGTACTGACAGAGGCGAGGCTGCCGGATACTGGCGCCACCGGGCCCTCTGACCACCACCAGTAGGCAACGGGTGAAGTGTCTTGCCCAAGGACACAACAACCAAGACTGTCCAAGCCGGTGCTCGAACCGGCAACCTTCCGATTACATTATTATCAGTGAGCAGCAGTATGGCTTCATGCTGAGAAAGAGCTCTATAAATGTGATGTTTGCTTTGAGAGTTTTGATGGAGAAGTATAGAGAAAGTCAGAAGAAGCTGCAGTCTCTTTGTGGATATATAAAACAGGTCATTTGGCTGCCAAGAGAGGAAGTCTGGAGTGGCAGAGAAGTATGTGGGGGTGGTGAAGGACCTGCATGAAAACAGTGAGGTAATAGTTAGGTTTGTGGTAGAAGTTACAGATGGGTTTAATGTGAGGTTGAGATTACATTGGGGCTGTGAGCTACTTCTTGCTTGAAGAGTTAATGGACAGGTGGACCAATGAGGTCAGGCAGACCAGAACAGACTGGATCAGAAATGAGTATATTGGAAGGAAGCCTCGGGTTGAGTGGTTTGGGCACAAAGTCAGAAAAGGCAAAGCTGAGTTCGTTTGGAGATGTTGAAGATTTAGCTGCTAGGCAGAAGATAAAGAGGATGATTGGAAAGAAGGTGAGTAAGAGATGCAGAGGGTTGGTGTGATGGGAGAAGAAGAAGAGATCAGTGACAAACTGAGATGGAGGTACAGTGGGGCAAAAAAGTATTTAGTCAGCCACCGATTGTGCAAGTTCCCCCACCTAAAATGATGACAGAGGTCAGTAATTTGCACCAGAGGTACACTTCAACTGTGAGAGACAGAATGTGAAAAAAAAATCCATGAATCCACATGGTAGGATTTGTAAAGAATTTATTCGTAAATCAGGGTGGAAAATAAGTATTTGGTCACCTCAAACAAGGAAAATCTCTGGCTCTCACAGACCTGTAACGTCTTCTGTAAGAAGCTTTTCTGTCCCCCACTCGTTACCTGTATGAATGGCACCTGTTTGAACTCATCATCTGTATAAAAGACACCTGTCCACAGCCTCAAACAGTCAGACTCCAAACTCCGCCATGGCCAAGACCAAAGAGCTTTCGAAGGACACCAGGAAAAGTATTGTAGACCTGCACCAGACTGGGAAGAGTGAATCTACAATAGGCAAGCAGCTTGGTGTGGAAAAATCAACTGTGGGCGCAATCATCAGAAAATGGAAGACATACAAGACCACTGATAATCTCCCTCGATCTGGGGCTCCACGCAAGATCTCATCCCGTGGGGTCAAAATGATTATGAGAACGGTGAGCAAAGATCCCAGAACCACACGGGGGGACCTGGTGAATGACCTGCAGAGAGCTGGGACCAAAGTAACAAAGGTCACCATCAGTAACACACTACAACGGCAGGGAATCAAATCCCGCAGTGCCAGACGTGTTCCGCTGCTGAAGCCAGTGCATGTCCAGGCCCGTCTGAAGTTTGCCAGAGAGCACATGGATGATACAGCAGAGGATTGGGAGAATGTCATGTGGTCAGATGAAACCAAAGTAGAACTTTTTGGTATAAACTCAACTCGTCGTGTTTGGAGGAAGAAGAATACTGAGTCGCATCCCAAGAACACCATACCTACTGTGAAGCATGGGGGTGGAAACATCATGCTATGGGGCTGTTTTTCTGCCAAGGGGACAGGACGACTGATCCGTGTTAAGGACAGAATGAATGGGGCCATGTATCGTGAGATTTTGAGCCAAAACCTCCTTCCATCAGTGAGAACTTTGAAGATGAAACGAGGCCGGGTCTTCCAACATGACAATGATCCAAAACACACCGCCCGGGCAACAAAGGAGTGGCTCCGTAAGAAGCATTTGAAAGTCCTGGAGTGGCCTAGCCAGTCTCCAGACCTCAACCCCATAGAAAATCTGTGGCGGGAGTTGAAAGTCCGTGTTGCTCGGCGACAGCCCCAAAACATCACTGCTCTCGAGAAGATCTGCATGGAGGAATGGGCCAAAATACCAGCTACTGTGTGTGCAAACCTGGTAAAGACCTATAGTAAACGTTTGACCTCTGTTATTGCCAACAAAGGTTATGTTACAAAGTATTGAGTTGTATTTTTGTTATTGACCAAATACTTATTTTCCACCCTGATTTACGAATAAATTCTTTACAAATCCTACCATGTGGATTCATGGATTTTTTTTTTCACATTCTGTCTCTCACAGTTGAAGTGTACCTCTGGTGCAAATTACTGACCTCTGTCATCATTTTAAGTGGGGGAACTTGCACAATCGGTGGCTGACTAAATACTTTTTTGCCCCACTGTATGTCCGACAATATTCCCGCGGCCTTTAAGGTGTCGCGGATAAATACAACAAAATAAAACCAGTAGTAGTACCAAAAAAAGAAGATTTATTCATAACACACAGGAAAAGACCCAGGAAACCGAGTTAATGATAAAAACTATTAAAAAAAATAACACTAAAAACCAATAAAAACCCTGAAAACCAAAAGACTCCTGGGGTTTGGGGACCGCTGCTCTTAAACATGTATGAATTATATACAGATGTACGAGTTTCATAAGTTGCCCTTTGAATTCAGCATTAACAAAAAGCCGGATGGTCTGTCAACAGTTTCTACATTTCTAGAACTTGTGGGGGGGGGGTTTCTTTGTACGGAAAAGTTATAATAGCATTTGTTAATTTACTGAAAAACTGGTTTACTTCTGTGGATTTAAGAAGTGTTTCTGAGGCCATGCAATAATGATTTGGGCTCAGGTGTTATGTACCTTCTGTGCTAAAATGAAACAGGTGCTGTTTTTAAATTATTCTAATGTTGTATCAAGCCAGTGCACTTTTATTTCTGTCTTTTGTTACCTCTGTCCCAACCTTTTTTTTTTCTTTTAGTGTGTTGCTGGCATGTAATTAAAAATGTAATGGGTTGTTTTGTGCTATTTAATTAAATATAGGCTTTATTGATTTGCCAATCATTGCATTATTTTTTTAATGTACATGTTATACAGCATCACAACTTTTTTGATTACAGGCTTTTAATAAAAGAAAGGAAAATGAACTGCCATAAAGAGACTCGTTTTAAGTTAAAGCACCATTATAAAAAATTACACTCCAATGACTAATGAATATAAATTATGTCTGAAGCTGAAAAACAAGAATGACTGGAGTAGTTTTAATTATTGCAGCAGAAGAGAATCAGAGTAGTGAGTGCATGCACTCAGTGAGATCCTCTATTTACTCCAAACCCAGCTCATTTCTACTTTATTCTCCTAACACAGGAACAAGTCCCAGAGCTGTAGGTAGTAATGCCCTGTCTGTTTTTCCTAGCGGACTTACATTTCAGACAATATTGCGAAATAAAAATTATTTTCAGTCGCTGCATATACATATTCTTTGTGCAACTAAAAACAAATGAATCAATTTGTTTCAATAAAGTCCAAAAAAATCAAACTTAAAAAAAATGCAGTGTGTTTTGTAGTGATGAGTAAACACAGTAAGCAATGTGCGTTCATCTGATGTAAAGAAACACATTTGAAAATCAGCTGACTGCTGTCTTCTGCACTGCTGTCACAGAAATAACAGCTATATTTAATACCGCTGCGTAATAACATTTGTTTTCCTGACATCCCAGTCATTACAGCAAGCTGGGGACCACTCTTTGCTAGCCAGTAACGATCAGGATGCATCTTCAAATGACATTACAGTCATATTGATGTCAGCCATTACCCGCTAATCCAGGCTTTGCTTGTGTGCACTTGTTGTGGCCTCTGAAGAGTAGAGAGGGAAGGCAATAAAGACCACTCGCAAAGATGTATGCTCACAATTTCAATTATTTTATATTCGTCCATTCTAAGTGCTCGAGGCTAAAACTTAATTTTTCTGAAAAGATACTTTAAACAAATTTCCCTTGAGCCCCCAAATTAGTCTGGGAGGTTCTTCTGACAGTAAGTGCTGCCATTATTGATTATTCTTGTCTAGATTGAAGTATAAAGGCTGGTAGTTTTTAAAAAAATCTCTTCCTCTGATCTGACTAAAACTAAACCAGAGGTTATGTAATCCCAAAGTTTTAAATGTAGGTTCTACCAGGTACAGATATTTGCTTTATGTTGTCACTAAGACAAATGCCAGAATCTTTGCAATATAAACTTTTTCTTAGGGAAAACTGTGATTGTGTTTGTAAAAGTCATTAGGAAACACTTGCAGAGCTGCTTCTTAGTCAGAAATACAAATACAGCCCAACAAACTCAACAACAAACTTGTTCTAATCAGGAAGTTAGTAAGTGTTGTTTCAAAGTGCGTCTCATAGTCTGAATTGTTTAGTCAACAACAGGTTATGGTGAAATTTGTCACCTTGCTGAGAACGTGTTGGTACTCAGCCCTTTAGCTAAGCTCTTATTCAGGCTGTTGTACTTAACTATGTTGCTAAAATTGTTCTACTGTCAAAAAGAATCCAAAGAGATTTCTAAACCTGCATTATAGGCACATTTTTTGAGATATCAGTGATCAGTGCTATCTGTAGAGCTCATAGACTGTATACAAAACACTTAAGCTGCCATAACTTCCCATTACTTTCTGAAGCCCTGTTATGCAGCCCCATTTTTATAGTGGCCGTGTTGCTTCATTAAACTAGAACTGACCATGTTTGCATTGGAGGCTCAAGCCCTAATTTATTGGGTAATGCTAGGAAGCTGGATTAGCACACTAGCTTCATAAGACTGTCTGGGTACTTAGCACGGACACAGATACTTCCTACTAAAAGCCAATTAACATACAAATAAAAAACAATCTAATTTTACTAACCAAAACTGGTGTTTATTAGATTAATTGTTAGTACAGGCATACCATGTTATTTGCTAGACAACAGCATTAAAAGCATTTCAAAAAGACAACAACACCACAAATGCCTGAAACTGTTCAGTGGCCCAAGCAGAGAAGCCAGCTTAGTACAGCTTTGACTGAAATTAATTATAGTTTTGAAGATGGTGGATAACCATCAGGTAATGATTTGCTTTGTAATAATATCACAAAATTTTTTAATAAAAAGCACAGTGGCTAGTATCTACTAGTTGTGAATCATATATCACATTCTTTTTTCTTCCCTACATCTACGTCCCTGTTATTTTTAATCAAGCATATATTGTTAGAGCCAGAGCCAGACAATTGCATATATTTCATTTATTTACATTCAGCTTTGCGTTTTCATTATCTTTGTCCCTCTCCTGCTGAATCCTATTACTGCTGCTTCTGCAGTGATCTAAATCCCCACAGGGCTTAAATTAGGTTTCATCTTATCTGTCATTTCACACTTCATCACATTCGTTAAACCCATGTGTCACCTCTACAGAGCAAGTAAAGACTACAGCTGGACTTTTTGGCTCCTCTAAAAAGGAGTCTGTTTGCTTCATATGTTCTGAAATAAGGATTGTTTTTATGGGTTATTATGTTAAGGCTTTCCATAGATGATATGCGTTAATTGTGAGTCAATCCAAGGGCACAAATATGCCCACCCAAAAATCTACTAGTTCAGATAGAACAATGAGCTTTGACTCCATCTGGATTCATGATTAATCACTATGGCAACTCTATTAATGGTCATATTATTGCTGTCGCCACCTGGGAGGCATCAACACGTAAAGCTGCAAGAGGATGGAGAGAGGGTTTCTGAGGATTGAGGTTGAAGAAAATTAAGTCTCTAGACAGTTGTCTGCAATGCATTATGGGGGCCCCAGCCACACATGGCGAGACAAGGCATTAATCAAAGGCATGCCAGAGACCAGGAGAGCTCTGTTTGTTGCCACATATGCCTACTTTCCCTTCTAGTGATTGATTGGTGTTCATTATCCATTGATTTGTGCTTTTTCTCCATAATCTTTCATCTCCAGTTCCATCATGTCCTCAAAGGAGATCATTGCTGTAAGCCAGTGAGAGGAATGCTAAGAGTATAGTATGACAACCTCAGGAGAGAGTGAATGTGACAAGGATGGAGCTCTCACCAATCAGTTACCTCCTACAGTTAGGTCCATAAGGTTTTGGACAATGACAGAATTGTTGTAGTTTTGCCTCTGTACGCCACAGGCAGGATTTTAAAATGCACAATCGAGATATGATTAAAGTGCCAACTTTCAGCTTCAGTTCAAGGGCTTTAGCAAAGGATTGTATTACATTTTTAGGAATTACTGTCATCGTATGTAGTCCCATATACTCAGAGAATCAAAAATAACAGGACATTTGACTGTTAAGTGTTGGAACTTCCATTTGACATCTTTTCACTTGAACTCAACATGAAGTCCAAAGAGATGTCGATTCCAGTGAAGAAGGCAATTATTAGTCTGAAACCCAAATTAAACCCACGCAGAGATCAGAGACATCATTAAAGCACTGTACACAACATGTTTACACTGCTCTGATATTTAACGTCTTAACATCTACCAGGTCTCTGGTGACCTATGATGGCTGCAGTTACAGCCATACAGTGTAGAGGCTTATACATAGCACTGCATTCACATTTGTCTTTAAATAAGGAATTAATTCACAGGACACTAAAAAACTGGTTTTGGTTTAGAATTAATTCACATAGCCTACTCACCTGACACTGTATTCTAAAATAAGTGCGCACATTTTAGTTTACACTGTTATGTATGATTTAATCTCTTTGTTTTCGGAGTTACCGTAGTTACAGCTGCTCCAGTCCTTTGATTGAGGAGCCAAGAGGTGGAAAAGGGGCGGAGCAAGCTGCAAATTGACACATTCCATAACTTGGGATCATGGGGAGGAGTTGGAGTTTGTTATGTTAGTTTCAGTTAAGTTTTGTGTGTTTTACCCCTTTTTGTGTTTTTTGGGCTGATCAGCCACTATTTAAGTTTCCCCTTTGTCTTGTTTAGTTAGGTCAGTTTGTTTGAGTTACCATAATTGTTTGTTGTTAACTTTGAGTAGAGTTCTGTTATTTTCTTTTATGGGCCCACGCTTTAGATTTTTTTTTTTTTTTTTTTTTGTATGATTTAACCAACTATGTTTTGGGGTTAAATTAAAAAAAAGAAAAGAAAAAAAACTTTGCGGGGGACTTTAACTTGTGCCCGACTTTCTTTCACTGCTCGGTCCATCACATGACCCTTCGAGGAATAGTAACAAAAGGATGCAGACGGAATTTTTCATATAAACACTATCATATGTACGTATCATATACGATGCTACCATCACAATATTTGACAGCATACAACTTTAGCTCTACTGAAAATTTGCAGACTATGCTTATCTTATCTTTCTGTACCAAAAAGCTAACTATCTTTAAGGAACTACAAATTCTGCTAAGGAGAGTGAATATTCCAACAGAATTTTGCCAGAAGCTTGTTGATGGCTACTAAAGGAGGTCAAGATGCAACGTGCTAACAGAAAATTAGTCAAATATTACTGTGAGTGCTTAAAGTAATTAAACATGTGTGCTGTACAGTCATTCAATCTTGGAAAAAGAACAGTTTAAAGAAATCAACATGACATTTATGTTAATGATGAGTGTATGTAAACTACTGACCAAACTATATGTATTTGTAAATGTTTTCACAATTTATATGTGCTACTTATGTAGCAGACTAATGCTTACCAGCTAGGTAAGGACTGATTTGGAACAATGCGTGTTCACATTTAATATACATGATCCTGAGCTGTTCCTGCATCATCTGTTTGTTTTAATACAGTCATTTACATTCATTTAGACGACATCTGAGTCTGGGTGTCTCAAATCTCTAATTGCATGTAAGGAAATTATCCATCTGATACTCTGAAGATTAATTTAATTTTAGGTGGAGCATTACCCGAAAGGTAAGGAGAATCTGTGTGAAGAAAACCAATTAATGTAGGCAGAGGAGTTTCCTCTCTACTCCTGCTTGATCGGGATATTCGGGCACTTTGGGTTTTATATTAGCTTCACATCTGTCAATGTTTTGGTTCCAGTTATGGAAAAATCTTCCTCTAAAAAAACTTTTCTTCAGACACTTCTAGATAAATAAAAATGGTTAGAAATTAGTAGTGCACTTACGCTGTGATTGTGGTTTGAAAAAAGAGGAAATTATGCCTGCTTTTAATTTTGCATTTCCATTAAGCAGAGAAAAATATTGTCTTTTTGTAGCTGTGTTTTGTGAATGAGTTCAGAGGAAGTGTGTGGTGGTGGTGGTGGTGGTGGTGGTGGTGGGGTGGGGGTGGAGAGGTGGCGGTGGGGGGGTGAAAGCTCTGTTTTGTCTTCCAAAATCAATTTAAATCCCTCTTCTGTAAAAAACCAGCACATTCTTACTAATGCACTAAAATCACTCAGGGACTAATAGTTAAATTAAAAAACAAACAATTGTGATTTTTACTTGTCAGACTAAAATGCTTTCAGAAACATTAAAAAATTACCTTTTGATTCTAGGTCTCCTCCTTGTTAGTGCAGACCACTTGCACCAGCCTGTTTTCATTCTATCCATCAGTCTATTTCTCTGCTGCTTATCCAGGTCCACATCACAGGTGGGGAGTCTTGTCCTTGCAACATTGGAATTTCATAAATGCACGAATGGCTTGGCGCGCCAAAGAATAACGTCACAACAATGTGAATGGTCACTTGCAATGTTGATCCTGGAACAACATTTACTATGTTGTCCCAGGAACAACACCAACATGACGATATCAGATCATCCAGTCTAAAAAGTGGCCTCAGCACAAATCGAGGCAGGGTTCTCAAGCCAAGAAACATGATCTCATCAGTGCGTCTTTGGTCTGCCTGGGGCCTGCGCCCTGTGGAACATGCCTGAAGCAGATCATGTCGGATGCATCCCGGAGGCCTCCTAATCTGATGCCCAAACCACCTCTGCTCCGAGCGCCTCCAGAATGACTCACCGAATCTCTAGCCGAGAGCCCAGACACCCTTTGGAGGAACCTATCTTCCATTCCTTAATGTACAGCACAGAGATGTATTTTTAACCTATATGTGTTGTGTGGGTGGTGTTAGCCTGTACATAGCTGAGACATGTGTTTGGTTATTGAGAAGAAGTCTTTTCTACATTGCTTTGCCTACATTCTAACGCTCTCTGTGCAATCCACACACCTTAAGGGGTTTGGTACAGTTAATGTAGCTTTCTCTTTGGCAAGATGTCGAGGCATTGTCTGATTTTTCCAAAACAGTAGCGTTGCCACTACACTATCCAGCTACACTACATCAAGGTAGCTACTCTATGCTTCCTGGGCAGAGTCGCACAGAAAAAGAAAAAGCATCAGTGAAGAGGTAAGCAAGGTCAACCCCAAAGCTACATTAACACTACCGAATCCCTCTCTGTCAGGGTTCCACAGAGAGCAGTGAAAGTAGGCAAAGCAGCGCTAAGTGACATAGAAACAACTACTTCTCAAAGAGCAAACACACATCTCCGCTACGTAGGGACTACCACCACCCACACAGACCATATAGCCCACGTCAGCGATATGTTGCTGCGCTGTGCTGAATTTAGCACAGATTTACTGTATACATTCCTCTGTAATGCCGACGTCACCACGAGGAAGTTGCCGTTTGGCTTTTATCCCCAGTCTCATTCTTTCAGTCACTACTGCTCACAGATCGTGGCAATAGATTATGACGGGAATGTAGGTCACTTTTGTACTCAGCTCTCTTTTCACTACGATAAACTGGTACAACAGTGTCTGCTCCTTTCCAGTATCTTGACCTACACCTTCCTATGCAGACTGAGGAGTGTGATCCCCTTAATTTAGAGCACACCCCTTATTTGTAAAGTACCTTTATCAAGCAACCAAAGGAGACCACTATTCCACTTTGTAATATTGGGTGAAAGTCAGAGGATTGCTAGGCAGAGCTTCTCCTTCATAGGGTATCAACTAGCTCTGTCTTTTCCTTGTAAGGTAAAGACCCTTAAATAATACAGAGAACATTCCAATAATCTGATGACCCCTATAACAAACACTTGTGACAGTGGGAAGGAAAAACTCCCTTATAACAGGAAGAAACCTCTGACCCAGGACCAGGTCTGGCTGCTGCAACCGGTTGAGGGTGAGGAGAGGAAGATGGGACAAAAAAAAGGCCAGACTTGAATAATAACTCAATGCAGAGTTGTGTATAAAAATGTGTCAGATTTAAACACAAGGTGTCTTTTGGAGTCAGGGCATCACATACTGGGCACTAGTGACATGAGTTTGTCACTTCCAACTCTATAAACTCTGTTTTTAAATCTGCTGTCCAAATAAAATGATAAGTGATTAAACCGGCTATTGAATGGTCAAGTGCTTGACAAGAACGCAACAGTGTTTCTGTGACTTGTGCCACTAACCATCTATTGTATTTGTTGGTCCTTCACACAGAACTGTGTGGCTAATATTGCCACAGCCAGTCTGTCAAGGTCAGTGACAAAACACAACTTGTTCTTAACAGATCTGTTAATCTATTAACTACACATGATATGAAAAAATACATATCATGTATTAAAGTGCTGTAGTGGCTTTGGTTTAATAATGGTTTATATTTATCCAGGTAAAAGTCTCAGGACACTTTTAAGAGTCACCTGGTCAAGACAGCTGCAACGATGCTGAACGTAAGAACACAAATTTGCCCATCACACACTGCAAACAAGTGAACACTAATAAAAGATCATGACAACAATTACAATGACCAAGTGTTTTATGTCTTCTTTTAAAATAACTGTAGAAACAGCTTAAATTCCCCCATAGTATCCATCTGTGGCAGTTTCAGGTTGTCCTGCAAATTATTCCAGGAAATGGGGACAACAAAAAAGCTGCTTTTTTTAACCCAATTCTGTTTTATCTGTGGAGAAAAACATTTGTAAAATATATTGAGATCCATACTGGATTCATTTTTACACATGTATGTATACAGATAACATGAACTAGCCAAAGAAGAAATTTATTTTAAAAACCCAACAAATGGGAAAGTCTCAGAAAGACAGATACGGCCACCCAGCAGCAACACATACATAGAAAACAGTGGTGTGTGTGATTCTGCTGCTTGATAACGTTGGCGACTAACAGATCTAACAGATTACGATGACAAAGAAAGGCTACTAGCACTGCCCAGACCTGCTGTGATTACAAGAAAGCATGGCCAGGCCTGATACGAGATTTTAAGGTTTTAACCAAATAGGTTTTTCTCTTTCCAATTTTATAACATCCTTTCATTTAAGATAAGAGCACAACTTCGGGAAAGCTCCACTCTCGAGACTGCGGTTTGGCACTTGACTCATCCCAGCAGCCTTATAGATATTTGCTCAAAGTGGGCTCTGTTTGTCAGTTGATTATCATTTTTATTGCCACAGAACCCCCCCTCCAACTCCATTAGAGTGACAGTGAGTGTCACAGTCTTACCTGGAATGGGGACACACATGGGCATGAATTAAACATTACAGCTGCACACAGAGTTAGCTATGAGATGGCGCCTGCTAAAAACCATGTATTTTCAGTGCATAACTGAATGGATTTCAAGGAGTGCATTGCTATTGTTTTTAAAATGATGGTGAAATGACTGTACACTTAACTCACCTGATACTTCGGGCTTCATGAAAAATGTACAGAGACTTTGTCTTGTTTTTACATACAAACTCTGACTCTGGCAGAAGGTGAATAAGCACATTCTCAGTAGTTATCTAAAATTTAATGTCGATATTCTGGATTATTTGAGTTTACAAATAATCTTTCTGCTACTTTTCAAAACTATTTTCTGTTTGGAAATTATCAAATGGGACATTCTGCACACTCATTTTCTTTTTAATCCACTGCTACATAATCTGTTTACCTTATATACCTCAGATTTTCTGCAACGGACGCTGGAGCAGTTGGAGTACAAGGAACTGGTGAGGAACTTTATGGTGGTGGTGTAAGACAAAAGAGATGGTGGTTGACTTCCAGATGAAAAAGACTGTGACTATGCCCACCAACATCATGGGTCAGGAGGTGGGAACAGGTGACAAATACAGGTACTCGGGGGTTCATCTTAATGACTGACTGGACTTGAGGACCAACAGTGATGCTATGTACAAGAAGAGGATGAGTAGACTGTACTTTCTAAGAGAGCTCAGATCCTTTGATGTGTGCAGTAAGATGTTGGAGATCTTCTACCAGTCTGTGGCAGTGAGAGCATATATTTTGCTGTTGACTTCTGGGGGGTCAGCATCAGTGCCACAGATGCCAGCAGGATCAACAAACTAGTAAGGTTGGAAGGATCACTGGTCAGAAAAGGCCAGTGAAGGCATTTGAGTCTACGAGGAGGTCAATGAACAAACTGCTCTGCATCATGAACAACCCATCACATCCACTCCACACCACACTTCTGAGGCAGCAGAGCTCCTTCTCTCTCAGACTGATTCAACCTCGCTGTCGTTAAAAATGCTTCAGGAAATCATTCTTGCTGTTCTCTATGAAGCTGTATAATACGTCTTCATGCTGTTTCTCATTGGTTTAATGAAGAGGTTTTGGAGCCTTTTTCTTTAGACTTTTGTTATTGCCGTAAACACACTGTGAAACAGATCAGCACTTTCCATAGTGTTAGGAGGGTGTGTCAGAGTTCGTTGTGTTGCAGGATTTCTTCAGGGAAAATTTCAGATTTAATGATCTGCTTCAAGTTTCCTGAAGAAAAGTTTTCTTGTCCACATATTTCACTGCTTACAAAAGTTCAGAAATACCAAACTGGAAGACACCTTTCTTTTAATTATGTATATCTCCATCTCTGGTTTCAGACTGATGTCTGTGCTAAATCACCACCTCAGAGCCAGTTGTTATTATGAATAGTTGCTCTGAATCGCAGTGTGCAATAAAAGCATTCCATGTTGTTAGTCTGGTCTAATCTGTTTCCCTTGTAATTTCATACTTTCATAGATGGCAAACGATGAAATATAGCCAAGACAGGAAGGCAAAGTGCGTTACACAGGCCCTGGGTGGCGATTTGTTGCCTAATGAAGCCATTAACCTCACACTACTAAATTTGATACAGGCAAAATAATGGCTTCATTAGAGGAAAAAATTGCAGCCCTGAAAGGAAGAATTTCAACGCGCATGTGTCGGCAATGCAAATTATCTCACAACCCAAGAGAAGGAAGCTCACAGTAACAAACACAAATCTTCGTTTCTGTTAACAACAAAACATAAATGAGCAAGTAACCGAAAACAGCGTTAAACAGAAGCTGTTTCAAGTCATAATCCATATTCTGTTCAGCGATTCATTTGGAATGATACATCCTTTTGTTGTGCATAGAAGTCATAATCATAATTATTGGGTATTATTAAGTTTATCTGCAGAGACAATTGTGTCAGGGTATTTACTCACATTGCTCATTACACATGCAGCTGTGTGACTGTTGTGTGCTGCGGTTCAAAGAGCAACGATTGACAACTTCAACCGTTATCCATCTTCATCTCTCCTCCTTCTAATATGCACGGCCCATCACTCAGTTCATTATAATTAAGAGGTGTTAATTAGCATGAGACAGATTTGACCTTTGCATTCCTGTGACAGCACTTAAAAGAAATCACACATTAACACCCAACCAAGTCCCTGCTCTGTTGAACCAGCAGTGGCAATGTGTGCAGTGCATCACCTCCTTCCTACCTTGCTTTGCTCACATGGGTCAAGAGTTTCTCAAGTAAATTACAGGCTGTGACTTGTTTGTATCTCCCAGCTCATTCCTTCAGTTCTCCAAGGTTCCCAACTCAGTTTAATGCATCATTCATTAAATTATGGAAAGCCATTAGTGTCAAGATTGGAAACTTGCAAATTCTTTGTGGCATCTTGCTTAGCATATAAAGCAGAGTGTGCCGGCTTTTATGCCCAACTAAATATCGATGACGGTTCTTGTTACAGTTGATGGATGAGCTTCATAATTAGATGGTGCCACTGCTTGCGACTATTAATGAGGGTTGTGAATCAAGCCCTCCCCCTCTGCACTGCCCTTATTCCAGGCATCTCGTATTTGCCCGTCAGAGCCGACCTGCACACAACAGTCCCTCTGGAGGAGGCATGAATAACCATCAATGTGGTCGACGTAGCTGAAAAGAAAAGCTCCAAAGTCACTGTTGCACATTATTTCTGTTGTTTTTCCTGGCAATCAAAGTAATAAAGACCATTTAACAAACTGACTTGTATAAATAACCTTTTCCACTTAAGACTGAGGAGTTAATGATAAAATTATCCATAATTGTAAAAACACATTAGGTAACTGTACATTGACAGAGGCAGGTGATGAATGATGTTAAATCCAAAATTAAACTTTCAAACTCAAACCCAAAGTAAACAAATGGCACTAAAAATCAATACAAAAATCTCAACCTTAATGTTCGCTCAGAACTGAAACAGTTCTGTAGTTAACAATAATAAATTAAATAATGCAAAGTACAAATAAGAGCAAACGTAAGGCTAACTATAGAAAAAATCAAATAAAAACAACAGAAAGCATGCTTTAACTTTGCATTGCACTACAGCTTAAACAGGGCCAGTTTGTACTTGTTTAGCAGGCAGGTCATTGTAATGCTAGAACCCTGTGTAACAGATTCAATCAACAAGAGTACTCAGAGAGCACATCCAGTGCCCTGCTTTGCATATTTAAAGAAAGTGATACATATTCCACATATCTAGCTTGTCGCATAATCTTGCTGATTGTCCTTGTGGACAGAAATAAGGGCATTTGTTGAGAGCGGTCCACTGCCACTGTCAATGAGCTGGCTTTTTTTTTTTCCTTTAAATGAATGGCCCTGACAGGTCAAACACACTTGCAACTTAAGAAAAAAACAGCAAATAGAAAAAGCTGCAAAAGCACACAAAACACAACAGAAGTGTTTTTTGGCGAGTGGTTCAGGATGTGCTCCACCTCTTGCCCTGTAACAGTTGAGAGAATCCGGCATTTGATGAAGTCAAAGCACAGATGTCTCAGTCTTTGCTTTGGAGCTTGTTGTGTTCAGTTTAGGCTCATCATCATCATCTTTAGGTTAAACTAAAAGCCCTTTTTTTTTATAGATTTTCCTATTCGTTGCTAGAGTTCAGAACACTGTGTACAATTTATTTAGAGCCCCACATTCTAACTCGAGGTTCCCACTTTGGAAACCACTTTGGTTAGCGACCAAAATCAGTTTCTTTAAACATACAGTTGCTCCTGCACTCCTACAAAGCTTGTACACTGATCAAACGTGAAACCCCTCAATCTCTTCCTACAGCTTGGTTTGGCTTCCCGGCTCTGGATCCAGAGAAAGGACACCAGAATAAAATAGGTTTATGTTTATGTGACTTCAGTGCATCTTTGTCTCCTCTTCCTCTCTGTCTCTCTCATCCTGCTTCCTCTATTTTATATGCGGTGGTTGTGGTCTTATTGTTACATTATAAAAGCTAAGAACATTTCTTTCTCGTTTTCACTCTCATTCAGTGGGCTTAGAGTGCTATCTTTTTCTCCTGTTTATATTTAGAAAAAAAAAGCAAAGGACAGATCCAACAGTCAATGCCTGCTAATAGTCTGCCCCATGCTTCAATAATAACAAGACTTCACCCACTTACTTAAACTGATTCAAAATATTCAAAGCTGCTCTCCTTTCATCATTTTCTGATTTGAAGAAGCTGTTTGTGTGTCGTGGGACATGTTTTGTCCTCTGCCCTGCACATGAAACATGTCTCAGTCCCCGCACAGAGATGTGACAACTGGCGCTCGTCCTCTTTCGTTTTTAATCATATTTGAAGCCAGCATTGTCTTTTTGACAGATGAGTGGTAGTTGCATAGCAACATAATTTATTATTCCTACAGCACAGACTCGGCTTGAGTCTGCTCAGCAGTCTCTCTCATATTTGTTGTTATTTCTCGTCATTCATTTCCTCATCATAATTGCCCTTCAGAATCTCAATAATGCAGCTTTAAATCTATCAATCAGTGGCAGTACTTGCAAAGTATATCAATCAGTTCATATTAAACTTCATCATACTGGCATATTTTACAAACATAATGATTTTCTGTCCCTTAACAAGAAAAATTCCCAAACTCTATTACTTTCTATCACAGGCTCTGACAGACAGATGTTACAGTGAACAGGTGCCATGCCTGTCAGAAAACTCTGACTCATGTTGGTTTTACAACCATCAAAGAGGACACGAAGGCACACTGGAACTACAAGAAACTGTGTGGGGGAGCAAAATGCAAATCCTCAGAGTAAAATGTCTAAAGGGAATTTGTTAAAAAATCAACAAAGCTACAATCTAAACAGATTTATCCAACAGGGCTAATTGTTGACCCTCAATTTAACTATGTTCCCCTTTTTTTGAAAGCTCAGTAGATCCAAGCAGTGAAATATACACATTGGAACTGTTTTGTTTTTTTTCTGAATTTAAGTTTCAGTATCAGGAGAAACAAATAAAGAGAAATTAGTCAAATATACCTCTCAGAGGTGGCTCAGCTGCTTCTCCTGCCTGTCAAAAGGAGCCAGTAGACGTAGTTTGGGCATCTGGTTAGGATGCTTCCTGGGCATGCCAAACTGGAAGGAGACCCAGGAGTAGACCTAGAACCCTTCGTATCTCGTCTGGCCTGGGAACATTTTGGGATTCTCAGGGAAGAACTGGAAAGAGTCCCTAGGGGAAAGGACATCGGGAATATCCCGCTTACCCTGCTTTTACTTTTTACTTAAAGTAAAAAAAAAAAACATTGAACTTTAATGGGTGGCTGTAGCCTTTATGTGTGGATTTTGTAGATACTTGCTTCATGTGTCTGTGTGAGGTCTCTCAGGGTACTCCAGCTTTCTCCCACAGTCCAAAAACATGCTTGTTAGGTTAATTAATGATGCCACAACTGCCTTAGTTATGAATGGGATTCTAAATATTTGATTGTAATGTTTGATTCTAAACTGCTCATAGTCACAGTTGTGATATAAATAAGGTCTGAGTGGGCAGTAAGAGTAGAAAAGCACTAACCGCCTATTTCCAAGTCTATCAACGATTAAAAATGGTCCTGGATTCTTTACATTTTTACATTAAAGTACAAAATTCTTGCTAAAAGTTTAAGACTGGCTGCTATAAAACTGAAAGTACAATAAGGTACTTTATTTTCTTGACAAATCTGATGTTAACACTGGGGAAATAAGAAAGGAATCGGTGTGGCTATAAAAGTCCAAAAGACTCAAGCAGATCAAAATTCATTGCATCCACTGAAAATTTCTGTATTGTTCAGAAACCATCCCCCTTTTATGGAAACCTCAACACCTGCTGCCAAGTTCCATGAAGCAATTACAAATCACTCTCCTTTTGAGCCTTTATAACTCATATTAAAGAGTCAGACCTATTAATGTCTGCTGCAGTCAAAATCTTCCTCTAACCCTCAAACTATTAAAGTTGGAACCATTTTCAATCTAGTGGGAACAATTTCATTTATTTGCATGATATTTTTGAATTGCCACTAGTCTATTGTAGGAGTCCAAATTTTAGGTCACAGCATAGGACTGGAGGGATGAAATATTCAACCTACTTGTTCTTGCTTTACTCTGTGTCCCATTACTTATTCATTCTGGCCCAAAATGCTTCCATGACTTACAATATAATATGCACAGAGGAAAGTTACCTCCCAATGGGCCAAAACATATTGTGGGTTAGAGAAGGCTTCTCTTTCTGCCTTGCTCTATTCACCAGAGACCCACTGGAGCTATTCTTTGCCAAACTACATTTATACATAATAAATAGAGAATATCTCTGTGAGAAATTTGCATTTATCAAGCTGGAGCCACTTGTTTCATGTTCTGCCACATAAATGAGGGAAGTGGGATGATTATGGAACCTACAGTATATGCACTGGATAACGTAGTTAAAAACTTAATCAATTAGTCATAAGTCACTGAAAAAGTGGTGCAGAACTTCAAGTATCAATTGGCAGAAGAAGTCAGAAGAAGAAGACTTTTCAGAACTTCTCTACCCACAATCCTATTTTATTTTTAGCCATGCTAGGTCCTGGGGTTGAGTCCACTGGCTGGCTGAGGCCTTTCTGTGTGGAGCTAGCATGTTGGCTATATGGGTTCTCTCTGAGCACTCATAGTTCAAAGACACATGTTAGGTTATTCTAAATTAACTGTAGATGTAAATGTGAGCATTTTTCCTCTTTCTCTCAGTTAACCCTGTGATAAATTGGGACCCTGTCCAGGATACCCCACCTCTTCCCACATGTCAGCTGGGACAGGTTCCAGCCCAACTGTAATCCTGGATGGATTGATGGATGGAAGGATGGATGGATTAAAACCCCAAAACAAATGAAACTCCCATCGGTCTCAGTTGTATTTTGCTCCATGCACCGTTAACAAATGTCAGTCAATTAAATGATAAACATTATAGCTATTCTAAAGGGGGTTATATATAGTTTTTACATTTTGAGCTAATCCCAAACGAGAGTTAAAAAAGGAAAACACAGCAACATAAAACAAAAAGATTAAGACATTTATACCTGTTGACCCCTCTGTAGTTCCCAGATATAAGGAATGAATAAAAACCTCAGATGTGTCGATAAATATTTGGCAGATATTATTGCTACAAGTATTTTGCAGCAACACAGGCTTTAACATTAAGGATTCTTTGTATTCTTGATACGCATCCCCCACACATTTTGTCCAAAAATATATTTGTAAATGCAAATTACTTGCATATGACTGTTATTTTTTATCCACAGCATTCAATGCGATTTGAATTTGAATGCTAATCAATAAAATCAAATCAAAATGAAGTAATCATTAGTCTATTCCACATGCATTTTTCCATCCTGCTACTTTAATTTATTTTAGAAGAGGGCCATCCAAGCTGTGAGCAAAGCGGCAGAGAAAGCCACAAGGTGGCTGTGGATTAAGAGGGCTGATCCGTGGGTAGCTACTGGTACACAAGTCGGGGTCTGATCACCCCCGGTTGGGTCGCCTGGGGGAAGGAGTATGATGTTGCGAGAGCGGAAACCTGTATCCTGATGACCCCAGGATACATCTCTGAGGATGTGTGCCAGTGCATCCAGGAGATGTTTCTTGCATAGTTCCTACATGCAACCAAGTAATTTTAAGACACTGAACCTGAACAGTGAGTGAAACCAAAAGTAAAAAACAACCAAGACACATTTACTAACAAAGATGTACAGCACTTTATTCTATGCAAATTAAGCACCTGATTTACCTTGCATCCCCACCTACAGACATTTTAGAATCACCTACTGACTTAACGAGCTTAAGGATCCAGAGTAAATTCTGGGTGTGTCTCAGTAAATATGCAAACAAAAGGCCTCCTGTCTAATAGACCTGTTACTTTGCTGAGTTTTGCTGTTGCTGCATTGATGGACCTGCTGCAGTAGGGTACTATGGCTCTGTTTTATAAACCTACAGTGTGGTATTTGATGTCTCTGGATGAGAATGTGTTGACTGTGTGTTTGCAACATTCTGTTATTACTTGGCTCTGTATAGCTTAGTGTTATATGACGCAAGACGCTCCAGGAAAAGTCACTTTATACTGTACAAGTAACTCATGTATAAGTACTTCTTTTCTTCACTCCCTTTTTCAATTATTTCTGGCACAATCTAGAGTTGGCCGGTCACTCAGTAATTGCATGAGATTCACTTGACCTTTAGAGGAAATAACTCCAAGTTATCTGCCTTCACTTTGTGTTTTAAACTTTTATTAATGAACTCAAACAGAGAGCCCTTTGCCTCCTATCTAAATGTCATCGGACATCATGAAACACTAGGGAAACTATTCCACGCTTGATGACTTTTAAAACAAGTTTTTGTTTTCTTTTTCCTTTTTTTTGGTCTTCCCTAGTGATGAGGCAGACTTTTCTTTGGAGGATACAGTGGCACAGTCTGCCTCAGGCATACGCCAAATAAGCTCCTGCTAAGGGCTAGCATGCAAATTACAATGTGAACTCTCTTTGGCTTGTTCTGCTCATTTTGGATCGAGTTTCTGAAGCAGGGATTAGGCCTTGTGGTAAAAAAAAAGAAAAAAAGAAAAGTGCCCTTGAAAGCCAGATTATTAAAAATTTGAATCATTTTAAATTAGTACAGAGTTTAGTGAAATATTGCATAAACTTTACTGGTTTCTTGAATGAGATTAGAACACCAATCAGGACAAAAATGAAGATTTAATCAAAGGGAAATTTGGTGAAAAGATTGAAATGAATGCCATCAAGGTTTAGATGAATACTGTCTGTAGATGTAAATAAACGGTTTATTTGCTCCACAAAGACCAGTGAGTTTCTGTGCCGAGACAAGTGCTCACTAACAAAATCAGGCAGCTCAGCCGTTTTAATTGAAACAGTTTTTAAAAGGAAAATTCAGCCAAGGTCTTTTTTTCTCTGCTGCTGTCTAGACTCTGGGAAAAAAAGTTTGGATTTGCTACTGGCAAATGTTTTTTTCAGAATTAAGTCATTATCATAGATAGACTAATTTACTGGCTGACAACACGATGTCACTTGTCTTAGTTTGGAATCTGATTCAATCTGTGTTTTTTCTCTTTTTTTTATATTTCCTGACGTTTCCATGCAGTTACTGTAAGTCCCTTTTCATCCCATATTCCATTCTTTACCCTATTCTTTTACGTGTTAGAATAGAATGTTGTGTCTCATGAAGTGACCTGTGACACTGAGAAAAGTATTGCCATTTACTTGATCACATAGCTCCAGATAAAAGAGAAAGACACATTCCTCTTGCACTTTTCTTGCGGTTTCCTTAAGACGTGAAGAATTAAGCATGGTCGTCTTATTGAATAACAGCATTGACGCTCGTGGCTAAGCACGCTTGTGATCTTTCAAATTAAACTGATGGATTGTGACAGCACATTGGAAAACGGATTTGGGATGTCAGGGTAGAGGCACGGCACAGCCATCAGAAGAACAGTTTCCATAACAAATGTGACGGAAAACTCGTAAAATTATGGTAATGATTGGGTAGTGTAATAAAATCTGTATATATCAAATCACCTTTTGAATTGCTTTGCAGTGCTTTGGGCTATCTGTAACTATAAAACACTGCAAAAATTGGGCATTAGTAGCAAACTTCTTTTTTTTTTAAGAACAAAAGATAAAAAATTCCCATGCAAATGAAATCTAAATGTCAGCCATTTTTTTTATTATGGTATATAAGCCGTGATTAATCCTCCTTGAGATGCCTGGCATACCTGGTAAATATGAAAAGCTGTCTTACTTAAAGCAAACATTTTTACTGAGTTATTTGTGTGTTACTGGTGGCAACATTATTATTATTAAAGTGTTATTTGCAGTGATTATAAGTGGATTTTTGTCTTCTTTTTTGGTCTGTAGACAAGTTGCCGAAGACAGAAAAGGAAAATGACGCAATCAAAGAAGAAGGAATAAAAGACAGATGTGTGGGAATTACACCCAGAATAAATGTTTCATGGGAGTGACAGGTCTCATAAGTTTGTTTTTGTGTTCTCCTAAGAATCCGGGTTTTCACAGGTGTCAAAATGTAGGAGCTGGAGATGAAAAGGGTGAAGTGATTGTGCTGGACTTTAAATAAAAATGTGCCAGGGGTTTAACTAATTAAAACTGAAGACGTGTACAAGCACAATGTAGTAATATTACATGTTTCACTGTAGTTGCATGGATTGCAGTGTATCACACCCGTGCCCTTATTAAAATGATTTCCCTTGAAGCTGTAAATATCATGCAAGCAATAAATGTCAAAGAAGATATATTAATTGAATCAAGCAAAGAAATCCTCAGAATGCCTCATGTTGCTGCTCATGCAAAGACCAGGTAATTGCAGTTACTGGTCTGTTTCTTTTATTACATACAATAATTTTCTTGATGTCACATTGGTGCAGTGGTTACCGTTGTTGCCTCCCAGCAAGGCTGCCTCCCATAGACTGACAAGCTGTCCACAGTGTACCCTAACTCCTTCCTTCTGACACCACACAACCGCAGTCTGCAAATTATTGGAATACGTTTTGCCTCTCCAAAGTTCCAGTAAGCTGCAGTAACAGCAGAGGAAGATATTTTATTTCCAATCAACATGAAAATAATCACATGAAAGCGTTTAAATAGACATTATTAACACATTTACACGTATATACATATTAGCCGCCTAATTGTTTCTGGCAATTAAGGACCGTAAATTGTACTTCATAGGTTTTTTGCTTGCTCCTGACTTTGTGGCTTTAATAATATAACGCGCCCCCCCCCCCCCCCCCCCCCCGGTAATGCAGGGGGAGAGAACATTTTGGAGAGGCAAAGCATGAGGCAAAGTGTGAAATGGACACGTGGACGTTTTGCCGTGATACTGGGTTGGTGGGTGGTACGTGTTAGAGTAGCATCCCAAATGTCAGGATAAATGATCACCAGTACATAATTCACCTTTTAAAGGTTTTAGTGTTTCGGCTGGTCGGCGTGTTTGAGATTTGGAGCCACCTGGCATCTGGCTGACTCATTTAATTCTAGTACGTAAACGGATTATCTGAGCAGTTCCCTGTCATTTACCACTGCTTGTCAAAACCTCATAAGGTTGGCAATTTCATCAGCTCTAATTTAGATTTACCTCTTGGCTAATAAATGATGCTAGAATGGAGTGAGAAGATGAGTGTGGGGTAAAAATAAAAACATTAGGAGCACTGCAATTAATGACTACACTGCAGCAGACCATCAGAACGTTCCACTTACTTATTACATCATTTTAACAACCATGTAATGTGTGCATTCTACAGAAGTACAAGTACGAATGGCATAAGCAGAGCTCTCTCTTTGCAGATGGCACCGTGTTGTCAGATACTTCCCTTTATCTTTGTCGTGTCATTAAGAGAATTTTTTTTAAAATGAAAAATAAAAATGTTCTTGGATTGGTTCTGGTATGTAGACATGAGATTTTAAATGCCTGTAAAATGATGTTTCTCTGCAGGGAGCCTTTGAACATGCCCAATCCTTCCCTTTAAGATCTCAAGAAGATGAAATATCACAACAGCTGTTATTGACAGGAGGCGCTGCGGCTGAATTTGAGAAAATGTCAGGGCTGTCAGGAATCAAACGCAAGCCTCTGTGCAGGGGAAAAGATGAAACTGACTTGAAAGAATTGTGTTGTGTCACTGTGAACACTTGATCTTGCACAGAAATCAGCTCTTGCAAAGGAGCCTAGAATAACACTTCACGTACAGTATTTTACCCCTGTGGGAACTTGAACACCTGTGTCTCCCGTGTTGTCTTTGCCATAAAAGAAACAGATCTATGTACCTTTTTCATGAGCCCCTACCTCCACTGAGTACCTGTGTGACTTCTATGTCAGAATTTCTATTGTGACCTGTTAAGATGATGACCAAATCAAGATGTCCGCACCCTTGAAGAGATTCTGAAGCCTTCATCTGCAGCTGTTACTTGCAGAAAAGATGCAATGTTAGGAATCTTGCATTATTCATTAGACAGTATTCTCATTGGCTGAAGGTGTGGCCCCAGGGTCCTCTCAAGCCCACAGGAAGAGTAGGTGGTCATAAATCATGGAAATTTTATGTAAATAGTTCTGAAACAACCTGCTGGAGGACAGTGGGAAAACATGCTTGCAAGGAATGATGGATGTAACACATACAGTATGCTTTAAAATAGATACTCATTTATAAAAATGAGCAAAAACTGGCTGTGGCACCACATCTTTATGAAAACAACATGCATTTTGAGCCATTTCACCTAAAGCAAAAGGTCTCCATCCACCAATTTAGTTGGATCAGAAAACTGTACGCAGCAAATAGACCATGACAAGCAAGCAGACTGATTCCAAGAAGAGATTAAGATGTAAAGCTGAACAAAAAGAAAAGAAACCTGCTGAAAACAATGGCCTCGAGTCTTATTTGAAACTCTCTGCACCTGAAAAAGATTATTTAAAAAATAGGCTGGGCTGTTCTGACCCATTTAAAAATGACTTCAAAGGATCTCCTAAAGTGATGTATAAGTCATTCGCAGTGTGAGACATACAGTATGCTGTATGTCTCATTTTTAACTTGTTTCTTTAAAGAGTCTGACTGTGGTTCTTTTAACAATTTTACTGCATCAGATAACAAGAAGAACTGTTCAGCTTGAAGTCACTGGATTGAATGTAACCAAGAATGTCATTCACTTGCTCAAATACCCACGCAAGTCAATATGTCGATAAAAGGAGGTGTGTGTGGGGACTGTGTGTAGTTGTGGGATTCATTTGTCTTCTTACCTGACAAAGAAAGAAGTTTGATCAAAAGATTAAATGAGTAGTCGCCATGATCTTAGAAATAAATAAGTCATTTACAATTGCAATTTACCTTGTTACTGGGCATGTGAACACCTTTGGACCTTTAAGATCAGCTGGTTTAAAAAAAAAATGCTAAAATTGTATTTTCCAAAGAACACACTGGGTGTCTTTGATGGATCCCAATCATGAGACAGGTCTCTGAAGACTAGTACGGTCAAGAAGTCAATCTGCTTCATCAGTGGATATTCATATGGACCAAATGCAGCCTAATGGAGCTTGTTGGACGCTCTTCCCCTGCTCGCATCGATCGACAGCGTGTGAGCTTGTTGGGTGGGGAGCTGTTCGTTGGCTATTGCAGTGGTATGTGTGTGCATTATAGCTTTGGCAAGTACAACAAACCCGAGGGGAAAACAAGCAAGCGCTCTCACCTTTCTTCAACCTCCACCCGATTAAAGGGAATGAAAAATCCAAGAGTGCTCATTAGATAGGTTTACAGGTTGCTAATGAACTGATATTTAAAACTTGTCACTTGTCGTGTCTCTCCCTTTCGCTCCAGTTTTCTCTCTTTTTTTTCCTGTCTTTGGCTGCCCTCCAGGACAGAGCTCCAGCAGGTCTGCAGGGGTGCCAGTATTGCTCTGTATCAGCAAAATGTCAGCCAGGAACATGCACACACACACTGGATCCAGGCTACATATCCCCAGTGCCTATTTCCATCAAATGGAAGGACACATTCAAGATGTACGACCTTAATTTGACTCTGGTAATATAGGTTTATAATAGGGTATGCTGTATAACTGGAATGAACTATTTCACTTGTGTCTGTAACTGTGCATAGTAGCTGTTCAACCTCTTATGGCCTCAGTTTGGTGTGAAACGTTATAATAGTTGTCCTCATTAAAAATCACCTCACCTTTTTAACCACTGTGTGATAAAAAGGGCAATTTCACCACAAGTCAATGCCTCGTCTTTCATACCGGTCGCACCTCTGTGGGCAAAAGCTGCGTCAGGTAGATTGCCTGCAGACCATAACCGCTCTAGTTGCAGTCCAGGAAATATTACCTCAGTAATCTGCAGCAGGAGGCATTTCAGCAGGAAATGGCTCCCTGTGCTGGGTTGTATATATGTTCGGGGCTGAGTTGAGCTCATAATTCAATGCAGTCATTGGCACTTTTCATCCTCTGTCTGCTGGGGCAGGGTACTGGCTAAATGACAGTGAAAGCCACAGTGGCACTTCTGCCATTGCTTTACGACTGGCAGAGACCCCGGGGCACCATGACTGGAGTGCTAAGCGAGAACATGGCTGCCAATCACTTGATATTAATCTCCCTATGATCACGAGAGACAGCCGACATGCAGTGGGAGGGGAGGAGGCAAACCTGGGGTGGGGAGGAGCGGGACGTGGACCCAGCTGGTGCGTGGCCAACAGAAATTAGCTGTGTGCTCCCATCAGAGCGTTCAAATGCCTCACGCTCACCTGCACACGCACACAAACTCAGAGCCACCTACACAAAGGCAGTGAAGGTCAGCTGTGCTCAGCCTCTTCTGTACCGTACCACATAATACGACCAGACAGGAAAGCTCAGTGCATTTCACCTTGATGGATTCCTTGGAGTGCTATGTTTTAAATCTCATTGCCTCAATATACTGTATAAAAAGTCCAGAGTAAATACATCAGCGACCAAACTGAGAGGTCAGAGGTGAAACTAGCACAAAGCCTCTAAGGTAGTTAGTGTTCATGCCATAAATATACTATTTTTACCCCTAATTTTGTCATACAGTTGTTTTAATAAGACAAATTTAAGATTACATGACAAAAAATAACGATTATTCTAATAACTCACTTTAATGGGCTTTTTCAACAACTTAGTATGTTATAACTGGATCACGCTCAAGGGAGCGTTTACAGACAATTACACTATATTCCCAAAAGGATTCACTCAAGCATCCAAATCATTCAGTTCAGGTGTTCCAATCTGTGCAGTCTTACTGAACAAAATCATAAAATCAAGCACCTAGGCATGCAGGCTGCTCAATCAATTCCAATGTGCTGCCTTGATAGGATGCCACCTCTGCGCATAAAATCCAGCTGTAAAAATACCTCATAGTCAATGTTAGTGGTCTTATAACAAAGTAGAATCGACTGGAAATGACAGGAAGTCACTTACAAAGTGGTAGACCATGTAAAATCGCAGAGCAGGCTGTGGTTACCGACTTTCTGCATTGTCAGTCGTTACAGACCTCCAAACTTCCTCAAACTTTGTCTTCCGAGAAGAGCTAAAGCTTTTACAACTGCAAAGAGTGAACCAACATTAAGCCGTATGGATTAAGAATGGGATGTCACTCAAGTACATATATATTTGAGTAGGCAGACGAGCAAATACCTTTGGCTTTATAGTTTAACTCCAATGGTTTGAGTAACTTTATTTTTGGGATCATTTTTTACTGCATCACTAAGCTTTCTGCTGAGCTACAGCTGGCAGGCAGCCACACTGAAAGTATTCTGCAAGATATCTTGGTGAAGATGGAAATTAACGACTCCCTCAGTGATTGCTGTTTGTCCAGACCCAGAAGTAGTTCTGTTTTTTTAGATAAATGCTGCTGCGTGATATCCAAGGTCAAGATCCTCTTTTGGCTAAATCAGCTGAGCTTAGTCTTGAAGGTAAGTCTTCAAAGATCTCTTTCTCCTTTTTTGAGGCGCACATCAGGAGACACATTTTCTAATGTAATATAAATATAAACCCTTGTCTAGGTGATTAAAATCCCTGATTCCCAGAGACAGTGCTGAGGACATGACCTCTGTGCCTTCAGCGGTAGCTATGATCCTCTGATGGTCATGTGGCTTCATGTCCCAGTGGTAATCCACACACAGACTTTTGATTAAAAAAAAAAACCCTGCTCAAGTTGTTTATTGTAAGACAAAAATTGTTTAGTTATGTTCTTAGCAAGCTTCACTCTCGTTTTTGTGTTGTTATTGTTATTATTATTGTATGCTTCCTGTACTTTTATAATACTCTGTTGCTGGAGTACAAGCTGTGTCTTTGTTTAAAGTGAATAAAGAACCTGCACATTAAAAAAAGGAAGATTCAGCTTATTTAAGCTGCTTATTCAGCCTCTGTACATTCCCTGTCTGATGGAGTGCAGAGCTGCTCCCACTTTGTCACGTTTAGTTCAGACTGATGGTTATTTTGTGTGATATATAAAATGAGATTTCTAATAGACCCCCTTGTTTGTGCTTCTGTGTGACTGCTTTGAATGTTTGGTGTGGGCCACTGAGATGTTTGTGTAGCAAGTGAAGACTAAAGTAAAATGGACAGAATGTTAAGACGTAGTTTTCACTTCATAGAAAAGGATGACTGACACAAAACTAGAAACTCCAGTTGAACACTTTGTCATACACTGTTAACGCCCTGTAATCATGGCATGTTTGTTGTCAGAGCAAAGGTGTTGACCTTAATGTGACACAGCCAGTGATCGCGAGTAATGAGGATGTGAGTTAAAATTAGAGGGTGTATTCATCTGATGAAGGCTTTGTTCACTTTCTCAGGTTGTTGCTGGCTGTACAGTTCTCTCAGTTCCCATCTCTTCTTCTGAAACCTCTTATAAAAGGAATTAACTTTTTCGGTTATAGATCTATTAAAAACAATATACATACTGCTCAATTATGGGTTTTTTTAAAAATTATATTCACCAAGACACTTTCACTTTGCTAATTATCTGTTGTAGCCTATATAAGTATATATAAGTTATTAAGGAATGTAAAGTATTCTTTTTCAAAATGAGTAAAAAATAATCAAGAAGATTATTCTAGAGTCATGTGGCAGCCCAGACACAGTTTGGCAGAAAGAAACAGCCAATGCAAAGTTCATCTAAATGTCAGAGAAGAAGATGAACTGCCAGACACACATATTTCATGACTTTCAAACAAAGGCCAAACTGTTTCATTATATTCTTACACAAATAAGTAACAGAAACATTGTGATATGCAGTTTATTTAAGACTTGTATTTGTAAATTTAAGTCGTATTGTTGCTTATTGTAACTTATAAACAAATAAATTATTAAGTATGAAATTGCCATTGGTTTCTCCTAATTGCGAATTATAATTCCTTTATGGTTTTCTTGTTTAAAAACAGCCTGGAAAAGAAGAAGAAGAAGAAGAAGAAGGAGCATGATCTCTCTCAGACAGTCATATGACAGTCCAGTCACCCAGTCACAATTTGGTGGTTCCTTTAATGGTCACTTTGGCTCTATTGGTGATTGAAAGTCATTTGACTAGACCAAGAAAATATAACAAAGAGGGTGAAATGCTCCACAAACTTGTTTTATAAAGTTAGAGCAGAGGTAAAATCAATGAACTGATTATAACCATATAATTTTGACTTGACTTTATTTAAGATACAGTGGTTTAATTTAACTTGATTGCTTTTAAACTCTTTTTGCTATTTAATATTTATTATTATTATTGAAATTGTGCTGTTACTTACTGCGCATATATTTCTTATGAAGTAAGATAATAATAACTATTTATAATTTGCGCCTCGTCTCCCTTAAGTGTAACGTTAATAATTGTAATATTTAATTATTTGCCGTGTTCTTGTTTACAAACAGCTTGAGGGAAAAAAGAACGTGAACTCCTCAGACAGTCATATGACAGACCAGACACCATTTGGCGGAAAGAAACGTCAGCGCTTTCATTGGTGTACTGCGCACTTTACGTAGACTTAAGGACCACCCCCACGAACTCCACGTAAAGTTCTCAGCAGGCGTTGGTGAATGAGCTGGTCTCTCGTGCGTTCACGTAAAGCTGGACGACTTTTTTTTTTTTTTTTTTTGGTAACGAGCGGAGAGGAGATGCACACGGCACTCGAGTGAGGTAACTATATAAAAAAACCCATTTGTTATCATTCACTCCCACAACATGGACCCGGGCAGCGTTATCCACGGCTCGTGGATTTTGTTCGCCGCTGTTGCGAACATTTGTAACGAAACATAACACCGTTCTTTATATCGTTGGTCTTTCTAGACTGTGAGCTAATTTCCTGTGAGTCGTCTGCTAGCTTATGTTAGCTGGTTGGATTGTTGTCTTCCTTTCCAGGCTAGCGTTAGCCTTCCGAGAACGGGCTGACTGTGAAGTGAGGGGCTTTGAAATAGTACCTCTGTGAGGTATTCCGGTGTTTTGAACATAAGCGACTACTTCAAGTGTTCATTTTTGTGCCTTTTAACGCTGTCGTGTTGAAATCACGTCTCAAGGACGCGGAAGTGTAGCACGCTTAGTCTGATATTCGAACCACGTGCGGATTTCAGCCCTCCCTCTGATCAGTTTATTGATGAGTGATTGGCGATTTTACTGCGATTCCTCAACAGCAGACGGTTCTCCCTAGTTTAACTTGTGTGACTGGTCTGTTTCTGATTTTTATTGAACTTGTAGACATTACACGGCTTTCACCCACCTTGCTGAACACTGCATGCGTGGGGAGCTGCCATTGTGGAGCGACTGCATTTGGTGATATGCAAATATGGCATTCAAACAGTACCCTCCCTCTCTATAAATATTCACTCTATTGTACTAAATTTCTGAGCATCACCACAAAGTCTTTTTATAAGCTCTTAATTGAAATCAGCATCGTCAAAGTGATCCGGGTGAAATGTCCGCGCATTTGTTCATTTTCTCATCGTCTGTCTCGTTGAATCAGTGATCCCCTTTTCAGCGTCCAACATTTATTTTCTTCCTGTTGCCAGCAGAGTTTACTGACCCGCGTAAAACTAATTTAAGTTAATCTGTACTACTATAACGATTGGATATTTGTTTTAAAAAACTAAATGTTCAAAGTAACTAATAGCTAAAGCTTAAAATGGATGCAGTGGAGTAAACGCCCCCCCCCCCCCCCCTTTACTTTTCTTGCAGTGCTGATTTTATTGCAATTGCAACTGCCATGTTTGACCGTCTTGATTAACAGCCAGCTTGAGTAAAAATATTGCGTGCGTGTGTTTCCTCTACATTCGGTCCAGCGGCAGTGCTGTAACCTAGTTCATTCAATATTAAGTTGCAGTTTTAAAGTGTACTAAGTTGGTATAATAATACTTTGGCATTTCATTTCTGCCTATAAGGAATCCTGAAAGGGGAAAAATGTTCATTACTGGGAATCAATTAATTATTTAATTCATTTATTTCTTTATTTTTAACACAGCGAGTTCTACCTGGCAAGGATCCGAGTGTGTGGCTGGTGGTGTTTGGAAGGTTGTAATACCTAATCTGAAATCCCTAAATCTTGCACTTGACAAATGCCATCTATGATATAGTAATTAAATAAAATAATTGAAACTAACCTTTATAGAAAATTAAAAAAATTAAGGGGGAAGAAAAACGAATAAACGTAATAAGTTTGAGGCAGACAAATTCAACAAATTTATTAGATTTTCACCTTGGTCATGGTCCTTGTGGCAAAATAGCTTCTAGTCTAACACTTCTAAAAATATTATGTAATGTTGTAATGTGGGCACTATGAAAGTGATGTCATGAAGTTTAATGCAACTCTGAGTTTCACATCTCTATGTAACCAGAAAGGCTAAAAATACTTCCTAGCACAGTGCCTTATTTGGTGTATGTAACACAATGAGTCACATTGAAGTATGTAGTTATGTACTGAATCATATTTACTCTCTGCTTAAAATATATGTGTAACATTTGGGTGGAAAATTGATGAAACAGCTACTGCAGGATACACACTCATTTATTTAGGTGTGCTTTGGTCTGACTTAAGGCCGTTGGCTGAATTGCTAAAGCTGGAAAGGTTGGCTTATTACATCCCCACCCCAATGTGGTTCCACTGCATTACATGCCATATCCAAACCAACCACAATTAAGGGAGTAGGTTAAAGATCTCACAAGTGCAGCACCTGTTAGCATCTAGATGTCCACACTTCTGTACATATGCGTTCTGCTTCGTTAGGTAATTAAATTAAATAACTCTTTTTAGTGTGGTTCCTTGTTCAGATATACTCTTTGAGTGAGGAGGACTAGAAGGATCAGAATAAAGAAAGGCTCCTGGGATATACTGACTTTTAATCCCTAAAGTCAGGTACATACTAGATGAGTCTTGGGCAGTCCCAAATGTTGTGGCACCACATTGGTGGCCCTTTATAATCCCAGAAATTATATACGTAGTTATTTTAGCCAATACTGATCATTATTCATAGACTAAATAGTGGAATCATGTCTGTTTATCTACATTTCATTGGACTCTTGATTATGCTCCATTGCCTACAAAGACATCCAGGAAATTTGGATAATGCGTGACCGGTCTGCTAGTAACCAACAGGAAACTGTATGAAATGAAATAAAAAATGTGAAAAAGGAAAACAGATTCTGACGAAGAAGAAACGTGTGTATAATTTGTTCTCCAACTAAAGAGGATGTAGAAAATAGAAAAGAAATAACAGCCGTGGTTCTTGGCCCTGATTCAATAACGGGCGCTATCATCATACAGTGTACTTGCATCAAAGTTGATGTCCATGTTTATTAGATTCGTGTTGCTCAGTGTAACTTGTGATGAACTTATAAGATTGCTGAAATCAGAGTGTGTAGACACCTTAATAAGAGTAGCTTATGTTGGATCCTGTAATTCCCATAATGCAATTGTTTCTTATGTTAGACTTTCTCTAGTTTGCAAATACCACTGATTTTCAAACTTAAGGGCTTGAGTTTATAATACAAGGGTTGTTGTAAACCAGCAGTCTTAAACCAAGGCTGAGATTACTCTACAATACAGGTCTGTTTATCCTGTAATTGTTAAGCTTAGGTACTAAACCTTTTTTTGCCATATGCAGTCATGTGAATACAGTGTGGCCTTTGATTTTAAGGTTTTTACAGCAAAACAAAAAGTCTCGTTAGATAAGAAACCTCATGTGAATAAAACAACATTTTATACTATGCCATTATTTATTTAACAAAATAAGCCGAGGTTTAGAAGCTGTATGTGGGAAAACGAAGTAGAAATTCTTTTGTGGGGGTTAAGAGGGTAAGTAGCAGGCAGGTGCCACCAAGCAAATACAAATGTGATTCTTTGTTAAAAGAAGTTTTGGCAGTTTTGTGGTCTGGATCGTTCAGGTGTGTTAACACGCTGCTGAGGAGGAAAGACATCAGTTTTGAGCTTAGAGAAGCAGTTGATGCTGCCCTTCAATGCGAAAAGGGTTTTAAGGTCATTTCCAAACAATTTGAAGTCTACCATTCCACATGGAGAAAAGTTATTCACAACTGGAAAACATTCAAGTTGTCCATCTTCCCAGAAGTCAACATACCAGCCAATTTACCCCAAGGTCAGTGGTCAGAAAAACTAGGGGAAAAAACAAGCAAGCAACATGCATTTTAGCTTCTATAAGCCCCACTTAGCATGTTGAACATTAAAGTTCATGACATTACAATGAGAAAAAACAAGTATGACTTGTTGGAAAGAGGCTCTCAGGAGAAGGCCTCTTCTTTTTGAATAAGCAGACAGCAATGCAAAGGTTTGGAAAATTGCATCTGAACAAGCCACAAAACGTCTTTTGGTCATATGACAAAGTCAAAGACCCTGGGCTGTTCACTTGCGTGCTCTAGAGTCAAATGTCAGACGATCAGCTGACAATCAAAGTTTGTCTGATACTGAGATAAGAAACAGAAGAATCATTGTACATTTTAAATGCTCAATGGGCTGAATGAAAAAGTGCTGCTTTGTAATGCACTAAAGAACCACTAAAAGTTCTGAAGAATTTTAAGAGGCAGATGTATGATTGAAACAGTGCTGGAACCCCCCCCCCCCCCCAAAAAAAAAAATCCAAAAAACAAAACAAAAAAACCAAAAACCATCTGGCTCCAGCAAGTACAGATGGGAACCCTCTTAGTTCATCCATTATGAGTGTGGGACCAAATTTATCTCTCACATCAAATGCACACTAGCTTGAATGCTGTAGCTTAAATTGTGTTTTGGTGTCAGTTTTGCTTGCTAAACTTCTAAAGTTTGCTTACTGTGTGGAGAAAAAACAGGTATGTATGTGAAAGTGTTTGAAGATGGTTTTGTTGCTTATTTATGGATTACACTGGGATACAGAGATGGCAAGCGCCAAAAAAAAAAGAACTGGTCACATCACAAAGTAAATTTTCTGTCCTGAGTGTGTATTATATGAACTAGGACATTTGGGCCACATCTGACCTGCTCACCACTTACCAAAAACCAAGGCTGGATCAAGTCTGGCTGACACAATTGGAGTGCCAGAGCTGGGCAATAATTGCCAAAGGGAGGCCAACACTGTCTAACTGGGGAAACACTAATGTGATTAACAAGCCCGGGACTAACCCTACAATTCCTTTTAGTGATTTTTCTCTAATAAATGCTTGTACATTATTTGTAGCCTGTGTGTTTTTTTTTTTTTGTTTTTTTTTGTTGTTGTTTATAACTATTTTTTTTCTGTAAGGCTTGTCCTGCAGTGTAATTACTAAAATGGCATTTGGCCATAATGTTCTCTTGTTTCACCATAAGCCACTGATTTAAATCTAACGTTGTCACTTGATTTTTTTTTTCTACTTTGACCACAAAATTAGTCTTACTAATTACTTACATTACTTCCCTGTTAACTGTAATTAAATCAGGAAATTATGCAGAACATGGTGCGGTGCAATAGAGTGGCTAAGTGTATGTTTCAGTGCAGTTGGTTTGTAAGTGCAAAATTCTGCTTTAGTTTTTTTTCTTCCTTATCCATTTACGGGTTTTTTTTAAACACCTGATTTCAGTTTCTAGTTTAGCTTCAGGTAACAATACCCTTGGAATCTGATTTGGGTGATAAAGTCTTTCCAGTGGCTTTAACTTTCACTGTCTGGAGTTGAACTACCTTTAGTTAAACAACACCTGTGCTGAGGGCAAAGTTTAGATACTTTATTGTGGTAAAGTCAGTACTGCAAAGGCTTCCGCACAGAGTATCACTGCTGCCATGTTGTAACTGAAGAGCGTCCACACAGAGGTCCTGGTATTTGTTCGTTTCACCATCAGCCCAGTGACGAGGATTAGTGTGTTCTTGAGTATCACAAGGTAGTATGTTCAAAAAATTAAGCTAAGTGTCTTTTGTGGTTAGCTGACTAGGTGACTTAAAACTAGCAGTTGTTAAGAAAGTATTTGAACCTTCTGCTTTATTGCAGACTCAGTAAGATTTTAAGTGTCCAAGAAAATTGTGCTGAGAAAAACACAGTGCTGTGGGTCCTGTGTGCTTTGGAAGGTGATAGGTGTGTTACATGTGCGTTGTTGTGCTAAAGTAAAGTTACTGTTTTGGAGCCTGTTGTTGAATGTTTCTAATGTCTTCCAGTTGCCCCAGATACAAAGATGTGTGAAATGATAATAAATATAACTAATCTAATCTCAGTCTTGTGTAAGAAAAACTTGAGTAGACATGACTTGGGTCAGTGGTGCAGACATCAGGAGGTACAGGAGTTTAAATTCTTTTATTTGTTTTTTTTTAATTTTTCATGAACAGATATGAGACAACACTGTTAGGGGGCATTTGGTTCATTTCAGGTTTGCAAGTAACTAATTTACATCAAAAGTCAAATAATAAAATGGGCAGAATGTCTTGGTATTACACATCTATGCACACATTCACACATCTATGACCAAGTAGTTGGTCAGGTGGTCGATCCCTGACTGCTCAGACACGCAGACACGCACATTCCCCCTCTGTGCCTCCCCGCCTCTCTGCACAAATTAGTTAAATCACTGGACTCAAAAGCCTCAAAACAGTCAACCTGTTACTTATGTTAGTGCTGCGGTCCACATTCTGCATTTGTCCGGCGTGAATTTGTGCCTTTGTTCAAATGTTTTGGGCATACTTTTAAATCAGAGGTAAGGATCACTCTATATTTCTTTTATTTTGTTGTCTTTTTTGCATTGTGTATTCCTTTGCTGATAGTTGAGTTCACTTGTATGTACACTATCCAGCACTGCAGTCTGAATCTGTTTTTGCACTGTGATGAGCACGCTTCCAGGCCACAGAGCATCAGCCATGCACCTGCGTCTCACCACAGCAACCTCGTGTCATTTAGCTGCTTCTTGAATTTTCCTGCAGAATCCATGGCTGTAAACAGCAAATTCAGCATCAGTGTACGCGTGAGTCAGTGGCATCGTGCAGAAAAGATGTTTATGCTTGTACAGCATTGTCACGCTCTCTGACTGCAAGGAGTTTAAGGGGAGTTGCGGTCTGTTTACATGTGAACCTGAAGGTGTCACAGAAGCCGACAACCTATTTTCAAATCCCAGTGGGATACTGGGGTTTAACCATATGGCATGTGCCAACCTTGTTTTCTCAGATTTGTTTTACATGGACATTTAAGGGCTTTTGGAAGGATTTCTTGGTCATTCATTTACCATGTTTTTCAGTTGCTGACAAAGTACCTTGGGATCAGTTTGTAGTAGTCTTCACCTACCACCTGTGCTGAGTCTGCTGCAATGAAACCTGCACTGCAGCTCATGGTGAGATGGTTCTTATGATGCATATACAGAATAGCTACTTCTGATAAGAGGATTGCTGGTTTCACCTGTTGAGATGACTACCTTTATCATTGTTGTTACCAATAACATTGGTAAATGCTTGTACACGGTTTGACGAAAGTAGTCCCTCTGTAACCGCAAAGTGTAGGCTTGCTTGTGCTTTATGAGGCAGTTAAGCTAGGCTGTAACAGTTTGCTGTTGTGTGTCAGTGCTGTAATGTCTCACCACTGTTGAATGACTGCTTAGGACAGCAGTTATGTGTGAGATAAAAAACAATTCACAACCTATTATGTTCCCTGCTGTTTTTGGTGATTGTCTGCAGAGATGCATGACCTAAACTCAGGTGTGTCATATGTTTCCTCTCCTGCCACGCCAGACTGTGACTGTGGTCCTTCATTTTTTCCTCAGACCATCTGCTGGCAGTTTTGTCCATGTGGCAGCTGACATCTGCCCTCTTATGTGGGCCTGAGGCCTTACTAAGAAAACCCTCTTCTCTGACATGTTGTTTTTTTCCTGTCTCAAGAAAAAAGTTGTTCCCATTCCCCACTTGGCTCAAGGTTTTAGTTATGTAGCTTCCCGGCTTATTGGTGTGGATCAAAAAGTGGAGGCTTAATCCGCTCTGATGTAACCATCACAGGTCTGTAAAACTGCCTGACTTTTGGGGGGATTTATCACATTTCAAGGGCTCAAAATATTGCAATACTTGAGAAACCATGTGTACATTTATTGCTTTTTAAGTAGAATTACATTTCTAAGGAGTTGTAGTCAAATACGCAGTGTGACAAAGTACCCATGTGCATATATCTCCCAGCCTCACAAATCTCTTATTAAATTTTTTCTTTTATTGGTCTTGTTGGCACAAACCAATATACTTGTTTTGTAACAGTGAGCACAAGAGGTTTCACTTACATGTCTTTGGTACCAGAATTTATGTTTTGCTTCATTCCTGTTTCCCTGCAGACACCGACCTCATGCCGAGATGAGAGGTATGTGTATGGTCGTGTGAGAATCATATGAACCAGCTTACGGGTCAAAGTTGGTTTTTCTTTTTTTTTTCCTGCAGAGAAATAACAGCATTCCTTTAGTTATCAGCAACTTTGAGGAGAAACGAGGACATGTTTTTAAAGATTAATTTATAAGTATTATAATGCTAGCTTTTTCAGCTGTACGGCTTAGTCATTTGGCAATGAGATAACACATTCCTACTCATATGGTAGCTCCAGTTTGCAGAATGAATCAGGAGTCAGTCAGATAAACTATTATTAGACCTTATAGATGTTCTCTAATTTTGTGTGTTGTAGAACAATAGTAGTTATGCTCAGAGTGTCTCTTTTTTAATATAATATAGCACCATTGTCGTTTGGAGTCTCACCTAAACTAATATTACACACAGCTGACTTCTGAACCGAAGTGTGCTTAAGTAAAACCCTTCAGGGTTTGAGTGCTGTTGGTGGACCAGAATAAGAGGTTTGCTCCTCTTATGAAACAAACATGCGTAAGAACCTAACAGTGAATTCAGCTGTGGTGTTTTGTTTTGTTTTTTAGTTTTCTTCATCTGTTCATCTCTTTGAGAGATTTCTAGATACACTTTAAAGTCAGGGTGAGACTTTAAAGCTGCCAGTGGTCAAAAGCTTTTAAAATGGGGATGGGAGCATCTGGTTTATGTTGCAGATGCACAGTTGGGTTGTAGCTTTCCCCTCCTTGGGGGCGCATAAATGGCACAATTCAGTGTTCCTGAAGTCCTCAGGGAAGGAAGAACAGCCTTAATATTCAACAGTTTTCATTTGGTGTATTGCCTTATACTGGTCATGTAAGCACATTGGGCATTTACCACTTTTATCTCAGAAGGTGCTAAAGAAAAGCCACCCAGCCTGGTGATTAAGCTACAAATATCCAGATGCAGCTAGGGCTGTTCGATATAACGATATGTATCGGATAACGATATAAAATCGTCTATAGTTTCATTTTACGCTATCGTTTGTTTCGTGGTGTTGTAAAATAAACTGTTTAGGGCAATATTTTTTTCATGGTTTTGATGGTCACTGTAGTGGCTATATTAATTTCCTAAAGTTCTCTCTTTGTCTTATTTTTAATATAACCACACTACAGATGGACAAGCGCCTGTTTTTATGCATTGTCGTTAGCAACAACGACGGCAAAACCATCGCGTGTCCGCTGGTTTAGTTTCCACATTAACCTTTCACAATAAAGTTCAAGATCCTGTTGAGACTTTTCAAAATAAACTGAATCACATGAAAGGGTATGCAGAGCGTTTACGGATGAGAAGCAAAAAAGAGCCTTCAGGTGCTAAAAAATAAACCTTAGATTCAAACGTTAGAACAGGCTTTTCCCCGCAGCACGCCGTGTAATAAATACTCACAAAGAAAACGGCGGGCGTTACAACTTACGTCTAAAAATGTATCGTTTCATGCATCGGTTAAAACACTCGACTCCAGGTACGCCGCCCAGCTGGAAACACTTCACTAAGTCGAGCTGCCCGAGAGTCACAGAATTTACAGAAAATATTACATTCTTGTGATTTATATCGTTATCGGGACGATAGATGTCTTAATATCGGGATATGAGATTTTTTTTTCATATCGCACAGCCCTAGATGCAGCCATGTTTTTTGTTTTTTTTGTTTTGTTTTTTTTTCTAAAGGTCAGGGCACATGGTGGTGTTCTTGGCATGTTCTGATGTCAGATTTATTAACATTTATAGAAAAACAAAAATACATTTCCACCATATAAACGGAGTCAGATTTCAGACCATTTTCTTGGTCAGGTCAAGCCTAATATTGTACAGTGTAGTCAAAACGGGTAATTAATACAGGTGGTGCTAATATGTGCAGTTAGTAAACACTAAATGGCTTTCAGTGGCTAAGTTTTAATTGGTGATTATGGGTACTATAAATTACTGCGCTGATGCGTAATGATTTAATTTTCTTCCCTTGGCTAAGCTAAATTTCTGTCACCTTAGAGTTGATAGCCTTTCCCTTTCGGTCATTTTGCTTCTGTTTGTGATCCCAGAGCTGAGAACATAAAAAACCCATTTCCTTTTCGCCGCTTCTCTGGTAAATGTCTCAGATTCACATTCGGTGAAACTACACTTCTTTCTTATTCTTTTTATTGCTGTGTCTGGCAATCACAAGAAGGTGCAAACAGCAATGTTAACTAAAAACTATTAAATAAAAGAAGTTAACAGTGCATCCACTCTTTCTTGCACCATGCACGCACACACCATCTGAGAACAAGAATGCAAATGCACATTTCTGTCTTTGTGTGTGCTGTTTTAGTTGTGAGATTTATCCATTTGTCCTCAGGTGTAAAGATTAAATTTGGTCACCATCGTCCTCGGGGAATATGTATCACTCAAGATCTAATTCTGTTGCCTCGATGTGGCCTTGCTCTATTTTTGGACTTATTGTCTCACTATAATGGTTGTAGTTCCTTGGGCAAATTGGCCAGAGGTTGTGCTGGTTATCCACTAGAGGTTTACATTGACAAGGTAATTTCTTTCCCAAATTCTTAATATCTAAAGTATAAATATCTAAAGAAACAAGATCAAGTACAGATTATGCAGTAGTACAACGGTCTGGGTCACCTGCAGAAGGTACTGAGATGTTGCAGGTTACATTAGACTGTATATAAAAGATGGCCATCACTGTGATGTTATCCATTGGTTTGTAAAAGCTGAGTGTTTTTGCCATTGTCATGTTTTCTTTCTGAAACCAGATGTTATGAGCACTGAAACTGTGAGACTACAGGCTCACACTGCAGGCTGGCTTTGTGTCTCCTTCTGAAGACCAAAGTCTACAAAATGAATTTGTCTATGAATATCACTGAAATTTGAAAGCTCCCCCCCATCGAGTCCATGAGCTGTTCTTTTGAAGCTTATATATAACTAATCTCCAGTTACCTTATTCTATGATCTCAGTAAACACATTTCTAGTACGTCGTTTGGCAAGGAAAGTCACTCCCTGCAGGTATTTGGGTTTAAGCCATTTTCAGCTGGGCTTTTGTAACCAGTATGTAACAAAATATATAAACAATGGGCAAATCAGAAGATTTCAGGAACGACAGGAGCCCAGAGGATGGGTAACCACAATGAAAACACAACTGCAAATGATGAAGCAATAGTTCAACTGTATTTGAAATTTGTGCACTGTATTGCATTTACAATAACAACCAAAATTGTGTGTGCGCGCACAGATACCCAAAATAAAAAAAGAAAAGAACGTTAGACCCGGGTCTTTTAAAGTGTCAATAGGATCCAGATCAGGCATGTTTGGTGATCTGGTGAGTTATTGGTGTGAGTTCAGTCCACGATCGATGTATGGTTTGCACTGTTTTGTCCTACCACAGTTCAGGCAACCAGACTTCAAGATTCAATTCCAAATGGGCTGTGGCTCGCCATCCATTGCAATGGAAAATTATTCCTCTTCTGCGGATTTCCACAAAGTCTGTAATCCAAAGTTCTCCGGGGAGTCTCGGCTCCTTTCTCCAACTCAAAAAACCTGACCTAAGAGTGAGGTCAGAATTACTTCAAATGAACATTGTTCACACTTAACTAACAACACTTCTGTTTTAAAGTATAAAGCATGAACAAAATGTGTTTCCATTTCTAATGTTGTACAACTAATCAAATTCTAAACGTTTTCATTACATGGCAATGTAGCTATCGCCAATCATTAAAGCAATTCACACTGCTCATTAAAAGCAGCAAACTCAATATACTCTGCTCACGGTCAAGTAACAACAGTGATGAATAAAAAGTAACACAAAACATTTCAATACAACAGATAGACATACTGTTTTTTTCCTTAACCTAACAACAGCTAATAAGTTCTCAACTAACGCTGAACAACGGGAGTGAGCGTTTAGCACACTCGCTAGCTACTAGCACACTTGCTAGCTACTTGCATAGTACCGTCACCATTAGCGTTTGTTTTTTGAAGCGAACAACATTAACATTTCAGGATGCCGATCAGCGGCTATAACAGTTTCGTTACTCACCAGTGCAAAGCACTTCGTATTCATAAAACTAGCTTCGGCTATCCAAATCTGGCGGCTAATCAAGCAGACACCAACAGCTTCGCTGTTTCAACAGCTACCACGTTTTCCCCACAGGTACAGCTATGGCGCGTGTGGTCTAAACAGCCTTAGCAGCGCAACAAAACATGAAAAAAACAAGGCGGGACATACAATCCCATTGGTTGGACTGCATTTGTATCCAGGTCAACAAATAACCTTTGAGAAACAAAAATAAACAAATAATGCAATTCCATACAAAATAATTTGGATTTTTTCTTTAGAGTCTCTCTCCAATCATGAGTGTTTTTAACTGAACAGAATAAAACACCTTTAATAATAATTACAATAAACAGTCTCTAATTCCATCTGTTTGCCACTGGGCTACACTTTCCTTTTCAGACCCAGAAGATATGTCCATGAAGTCTGATTTTTTCCACCCATCCTTCCATTGTTTACCACTTATCTGAATGATAGAGGCAATTTGCAACAGCAGTCCAAGCAGAGAAGCCTAGACTTCCCTCATCCTGGCCACCTCTTCTTGCCCATCTGCCTAGATGGTGGGCCGTCTGGAAGAGGTGGACAAACTCCACTGGCTCCTTTTCAGGTGGAGGATCAGCAGATCTAGCAACCCTGACCAGCAAACCTTAGAAGGAAACTAATTCTGCAGCTTGTATCTGGAACCTCATTCTCCCAGAGTTCATGATCATGGGTGAGGGTACAAACCCAGATTTACCGGTAAATGAAAAGGTTTTACACTCAGCTTTTTCTCCACCGCAACATATCAATATAGCTGCACCTATTAGTCTGTCACTCTCACACTCCATTCTGTCTTACTCATGAACTAGACCCTGAGATACTTGGGGCATTGACTTGTCCCAGACTATGATTGGACACTCCACTCTTTTCCACCTAAGAAACATAGTAGAGATATGGTCGTGCTGATTTTCATTACCGCTGCTTCACACTGGGCCATGAACCATTTCAGTGCAAGCTGAAGGTCAACAGCTGATGAAGCCAGCAGGACCAGGAAATCCTTAGGTCATCAAAGTGGAGACCCTCCACCATGTAGCTACGCCTAGATGTTGTTGAGCTTGTTACTGCCATAATGCTTCATCACCTTTTCTTTATGCGAAAGACTGATTCTCACTTCTCTGCCTCCCTTTTTTTTTTTTTTTTTTTTTTTCAGGGTGCAAGTTTCAGAAGAGTTGTTACACCCCCATTTAATTACACCAAGACTGGGGGCCAAGCAGGCAAAGAAGTGTTTGGTGAGTGAAAAACTTACTGCAGTGTGCTGTGTAATCAGATTTCCCACAGATTCAGGTTCTGTGTGTGACTGTGTTGGGGATGTGGGGAAATGTGTCAGGGTTTTTCTTGGCTCAAAATTGCCTTGTGAACACGTAGTCTACATTTAGTTTAAGGCAAAGAGTGACTTACCTGTGCTGAAAGGCAGAGATCTGTTTGGTGGGTAACAAGTCTGTTTTTATTTTCCCCTCTGCAAATCATTCATACAACATACTTTCTGTGTTTGAGCTTAAACTGGTGTCGGTTGCTTCAGATTCTGTTAGTGGATCTAGCTCATAGTGGATCTACCGACCAGCTGCAGTACAAGACAGTGTTGGAGTTCATCCCAGCGTGGGACAATGTCCTCTCTGGGAAAGCAGCTGAATGATATCAAGGATTCCCACAACAGTAGCTTGGCTAGCAAGACAGCCTGTAGGGACAACATGACAGCTGGGGCTTTAAACACAAATTTAGAGGATTGTCTGATTGGTTCTGTTCTCTCAGACAGGAATAGATAGATTTCTAATATGAGTTGCCAAACAAGGTACATAGGCACCTGTTTATACACCTCAGCAGCCCACCGAAGTAAAGTGTGTGTGTGGGAAACACTGGTGATAATAGGATTATTTTCTTAACATGTACTGAAACAACTGCGATTAAACAGTTCTCTGACCGCTCAGTGAAATCAATTTTATATTAAATTCATGTATATGTGAACATAAAAATTCCAGAGAGGAAAAAATATCCCTTAAAATTGATTTGTCTTGCTTACGTTTTACATTAGCTTTTGTAACACACAATTAAACTGTAGCACTCGATAGAGATTCTGTTGTTTCCAATAAAGGCCAAGCACAACAAAGACTCCAGTCAGGAGACATTGCAGGCTCTGTTGCTGCTGAGAGGGTGTGCTCTTAAAAATAGGTTGGGGCAAAGCAAGACCTATCTGCTGTTAGGTTCATAGGTCACTGCTGTCTCATGTTTATAAACACCGTCTTGCCGGCAGCGGCGAAGTATGCTTCTAACCACACTTAACTACTGCAACCTTGAGTCAGAACGCCCTCATTCAAATTTCACACACCATTCATTCAAGAGCACACTGTGGTAAGTTGGCTTGATTTTAGTTTCAGAGTGAAGCTGGGATTAAGTAACTGAATTTTTTTTTGTGGTTTTGAAATGTTTAACCACCTTTTGAAGGTGTTTGCTTGAATGCGGTTTAAATGTGTTTGTAGAGGTTTGGGTGTGTTTACTGTAATTGGTGCAGAGAGCAACAATTATGGTGTTCATTTAAAACAAAAAATGGCATTATATTGCAAAAGTCTGTAACACACTGATTCTAAACTCCATTATGAGCTAATAGTCTTTGGCTGATAAGCTACTGATGCTGTCTGGACAGTGATCAAGGCACTGATGAATGAATAGGGCTTTGATTTTATGTTGATTGGCTTCTTCTAGAATTTTCCTTTTGTTATAAATTTGAGTGGAAATATATTTGTATCAGAAGGCGTCACTGGTTGGGTGCATAGATTTAAAAGGCTTTTTTTGTTGTGGGTATGACTCCTGTGTTACGCATGTAAGGAGATATTTTTATCTTATAGGAAGGAAAACTATGCATCATCCTAAGATAAAATATTGTCATTGGATAGATTCTCCTTATACTCTTAACCAAGGAAAGTTTTTGTGCACAGATCTGTTTCCTTTCCTTTGAGTTTCTATTTTGATATTTCTTGCTGTTTTGTGGATATCCAGAAAGAAATCAATGCGGTTAAATTGTGATGTTCTTTGTTTGTGGTTCTCACACATGCCTACGGTGTGCAGTCTGTTGTTAGTAGCCTTGACAGCTGTGAGAAGGATCTATCATCTTCTTTGTCTACAACAGTATTTGTGGTCTGCACAACACAGATCTATTCCCTCATGATGTGCATGCTGTAAATCCTCTATAAACTTTACTAACAAGCTGAAGTGTGTGGAGGAGCGATTACACACATTTGTCTGGTCTCTTCTGTGTGCCATCGCACCATTATCCAGCAGTATTCCTCATATGACCTCTCTTTATTTCTCTCCACCCCTCCTCTCTCGCATCACCCACCCACGGGCTTCACGAGAGACCTTATGAGGATCATTTGACTGGAATGATACTGCTGCTTCAGGCATTTTAAAGTAGGGGGAAAACAAGCAATTTGTTACACAAATTTATGCTCCAGAAGGCTTTGTGATTTAGTCATTAGATCTGTTATTCTAAGCTGGAGGTAGCAGCTTTGAATCGTCTTTTTATCTGTGGTGTGCCAGCTTTTTATCTCGCATCTTTTTGTGTGTGTCTAACATTGTATGTGAACTTTTAAACTGGAGGATGTCAGTGTGTTATTGTGTTAGTAGGCCTGATATCGATCACAGATTTTAATGATCTCAGGATTGTGTAATCTGATACTAGTGGCTCGTGTTTGTATTATTTATTTACTTATTTTATATGGTGTTCCCGTATGTAACATAGACCAATAACATTTGGTTGTTTGCTTTTATTCTGGAAGATTTTATTATTCCTTGTTGCATTGCCACATTTTGAAAAAGATTGCAAGAAAGTATAGTTTCACTGTGAAACTGTAACTGTGTCCGTTTTTATTTGTTCTTACCTAAGGACAGACCATAATTAATGTGTGTTGTTTGTTGACTGTAACCAGTCTCATTGAGGTGATTTAATCATCGTTGACTGTTTAATCAAAGCTGCTATCCAAAGAAACAAATCAAGGGAAACAGTAACAGGAAACTAACTAAATAAGTTTTGTTTGCATATAAATACATATTTTGTAAAAGATGAATAAATCAAGATTCGGATCCTCACTGTGATTTGGTGACAATGAGGAAATATATCCTCACTGCAAAAAATAATATTCCAAATGAATAAGTATGATTTTTTTTTTTTTTTTAAACTTATGATCAAACATGTTGTGTAACCACATAAATTAATACAAATTAAAACTCATTAGACTCAAAATTATATCAAGTATATTAAAATGGGTTTCAAGAAGTGAAATAACAACATTATTTTTAAAATGATTTTTACTGCACTACAAACTTATCATACGTTTCAAAGAACAAAGGAAAACAAACAGATGCAAAATACATTACACTTTTACAAGCTAAATAAAAGGCCTTTATTTGTTCTCGTAGATTGATTTGCTGATGCACTAATCAGCATAGTCTCAATGGTGCTGATTATCTTAAAAGAAAAGATTAATTGTGAAGTTTTACTTGGGACTAAAAAGGCTAGATTACACTTCCCCTTGTGTCCATGAGTTGATGTCCACATGTCTGCTTAGTTTGTGAGACCACGCAGACCCATCTATGGAGAATTTACATTACAGTGTACCATAGAAGTATGCATTAGCTCCATGGGAGCCTGACGCTGTAACAGGCCAGTACAACAGGAATCCAGGCTTTAGATCAGTTCAGTGCTTTTGTCACGGTCTTATTCTTTTACTTATTTATCCATTTATTTATTTATTGCAGGTGACGAGAATTGAGGGGACAATGAGAGTCCACATGCACACCAAGTTCTGTTTCCTGTGTGTGCTCACGTTCCTCTTTCATCAGTGCAGCCACTGCCATGAAGGAGGACACCACCATCAGCACGATGGGCATCACCACAATGATCATGACAGCGCTCACAGCGACCTGCAGATTTCTGAGGCTCCATACGTGAGAGGGGTCACAGAGTCCCCAGGGTCCAAGAGTGGGCACGCTGGGGATGCTCTTGAGGAGGAACAGCGCTTCTACATCCAGCAGCTTTTCAGGCGCTATGGCCAGGAAGACCGGCTAGATTTCAAGGGCTTTCAGAGTCTGTTGTTTAGCTTGGGATTGGGAGAAGTGAAGGTTGTAGGTTTGGATCATGAGGATCTGGGCCATGACCATGTAGCCCACCTCGAGGTGTTGGATATGCTGCACGGACATTCATCCACTAACGCTGGCCACAGCCACGGCCAGGGCCACCGGCACAGTCACACCACACAGATGCGTCCACACCAAAAACAAGACTCTCAGCATCCACACACAGAAGGAGCTCCCACTCGGTGCAGCCAAACCACTGCTGGACCGACAGATCACGAACATGATCACGAACATGATCACGAACATGATCACGAACATGATCACGAACATGATCACGAACATGACCATGAACAAGATCACAATCACACTAAGGTAGAGGAGAATGACCATCAACATGACACACACGACTTTGGCGACCACAACAATCACACACATGATGAAGAGCACAAACACCAGCAGGTCAACCACAGGGACCTGTCTTCTCAGCCTCACCCTGATCACGACCACAGCAACCACAGTGATCATGAACATGACTACAATCATATTCATGAAGTGCACACAGACATAGGCGGCACTCACCTCGACCAGGAAAAGCTGGAGCCATCTCAGGTGCCCCAGAGGCTGCAGCCCACCCCGACAGAAAACCGACCCAAGAAACCCTGGAAACCGGGAAGAGTCAGAGGACAGCGAGGGCGAGACAAAACCACATCTTCTCACACACCTGCATCTGATGACCACGACCATGACAACACTCATGACCATAACCACACACATGGTCACAGCCACTCTCATAAAGATAAGAGAGAGGCACCGGGGGCACTTCCCGTGCCCACTCTGCCAGTCTCCATGCCAGCTGGTCATCCAGGTGGATTAACCCATCAGCATGAGGAGGTAAGATTATTTTTTATTTGTTTTTTTCTTTTTTTATTAAATGCACCTGTTGTGGTTTCCAATTTGCTTTTTTAACTTTTGTGATAGTTTTGCGTCATTCTGAGCTCCTCCGCTGTGTCAAACAAGTAGTTGAAGCTTCCTTTCCCCCATCTTTAACCCACTATTTTCTGATTGGTAGCCTGTGCCATTTTTTTTTTTTTTATTTTATTGATCTGTTACTCCTGCAAACTCTAAAAATAACATCAAAGTCATACATTAATTGAGCCCATGGATCCAGCAGGATATTTGAATCTGGACTAGATTTTGATCTTCTTGGGAACATCAAAACAATTAACTGGTCAAATTTACATGTGACACTGTCCATAAAGTTTTAAGCAATCCTGTTAAAAAAAACAGACTGACAAACTAAAACTATTACATAAACCCCCTGATGAAGTTAAATATAGTGTTGGGAAATCTGAAAGCCTTGAAAACAGTCCACTTGTTTGTAATAAATGTGTATTTTTTCACAAAAGGACAAAAAACAAGAAGGATTAAATAAACAGACACAAGAAACCAGATTTTTATTTAAATGCTATTGTTCTAATAAGTTATCAGTGCTTAGTCGAGTGTTTGTTGTTGCACTACTGCTTAAGTTATTATATCGTGTTGGTTTTCTGTGTGTGGAATCTCTCTCAGCATTTTTAAATGAATGGTTGGCTTTCCTCGTGGATGTTTGGATCAGTCAGTACTGCCAAAGTGAAATTCCCTTAACATAAAATCTGTCTTTTGCTGCAGCTCACATTGTGTTTGAGTGAAATTTGACTTTACAAGAAGTGATTCTGTTATTTGTAATGTTTTTCAGTGGTTCCCTGCGTTTATTTATATTTTCATGTTCTCACCTTCTCACTCCAGTGTTTGAACCTCACTCAGCTCCTCACCTACTACGGCCTCAATCCCGACTCGCTCATCTCCCCCCGCCAGTTTGCGTATCTGTGTCCCGCCTTGCTCTACCAAATAGACAGGCGGGTCTGCATCCTCCATTACGAGCAGATGGATGTGGAGCAGGAAGCCTTTGAGCCTGCCAGTTCTGGTAAGAGCAAACTCATTGATCTGCTTGGAAAAAAAAACCACATAGCAAGGAGAAATATTAATTTCAATGAGTGTCAGCTGCTTAGTTCAGTCCACGGTGCTCATTTTATTTTCATTTCATTCTTTTGGATGACAAAATGCAGCTGAAGCCAGTGTTTTATCCTTGTTTTGGATACTTGGTGTGAGACCAGCAAGCTAAGCAGTCACGGAAGGTGGACTAAAAAGCATCTACTATTATGAAATTGTTGAGACACTGAATATGATGGTAAGAAATTGGAATGGAGGAAAAAGTCACAGTGAAACATTAAAAAATGTGGTTAACAAAGCACACTGTAAGTCAGGGTTTTTGTCTGATGCCATCGGCCATAGGAAACTGCTTTCTTCATAAGTGTAAAACCACAGGGACTCCCATCATAAAACATTAATGTAATGCTGTCTTTACGTAACCTGGAGCTCCTCTCTTAGGGAAGAGTGGAAGATCTGCAAAATATATAATGTTTCTTTAAAATGGTTAAGCCGTATTTTATATTGAGACTTCTATTTCCTGGTACTGCCGCTATCTTTTACTGATTTTATTTTATTTTAATTTTCAGAGCCTGATAGCAAGGGGACAGGGCAATGTGTGCCAAACTGGACCCAAAACAGAGAGTTATAAATAAAAATGTTAAAAAAAATATAAGAAACATTAAATATAAATGTTAAAATATTTAGTATAATATATAAAATACTTTAAAAAAGGAAAAGAACGTTTTTACTTCTAGCTAAACTGCTTTGAGCTGATTTGAATGCAACAGCAATACAAACAACCACTTGTTGCAATGCAGAAGAGCGTCTCTGCTCTGGTTTGACTCACAACACGGCAAACTGTGAAGCAGAAAGGTGACAGCAGCGGCAGAAGACCGTATGAGATGCCACTCCTGTCACATTGACAAGGTGGGACAAATGAAGCAGCCGGTGGGTGTATATAGCGTTTTTCTTAATCAATATTAAGACTAATCTGGAGTAGAGTTGATCACATTTAATTTATAATATACTTAACATTAAACTGGTGACGTCTTGCCTTCTTTACAGTCATTCATTTCATTTTGGCAACTTTGACAATTTGAAAAGTTTTAATTCAAATAAATAAATAAAACAGTTTTGTGTTTGTGCGCTCAAACGTGACTCCAAGATCGAGGTTTTGGAAATGAAAATGTGATTTTTGTGTAACCATACCTCTGCGGCATCCTTCTGCTGTGCAGAGCTGCAGAGGAGACACAGGAGAGCAGTTTGAGCAGCGACATTAACAAAAAAGAAGAACTGAGTATTGGAAGCCAGAGCAGTCGTTGAAGAGTGCTTCTTATGCTCAAATTGCTTCATGTATTTACACAACATGAGTTTTATTTACAGCTGAAGGAAGGCGTAACATCAGTTCTCGCTAATAATGTAGACTTGGAGAAATTTGAGACTCGAGTCACTTAAAGCAGTGAGCGATGTCGTCATTGTCCAGGAGGCTTTTTCCTGCTTACTGCTAAACATGTACTTTGTTCTTTTATATCAAACCTGCTGCAAGGTTGTCTCACACTAACCTTTGTTCAAGACGGAAATGTTCCTCTAAAACCACTCAAGACGTTTTTTATGGCGTCTGCTGCTGTAGGCATGACCCTGACCTCATGAGCTTCTGCTCAGTGTGTAGTTTGTGGAACCACTGTGAATCTCAACTGTGGTTCAGGGCTTTTTTTTTATATAGTTAACTAAAGAAAAAGCAAAACGTTTGGGAAATGTTTGAGTTAACTGAACTATAGATCAAGCATAGACTCCATGTAAACATGTATCTGTGGACGTCTTTAGTTTAAGTCTTCAACACACAGAGGGTGGCAGCTTTGGTGTGTTTACTGAGACTAGGAAATCTGTGACTTTGAGCGCTAAAAACTGAAATTGTAAACAAAGTGAAACTAAACTGACTTAAAAGTAGTGATTTTGTTTTAAACAGAAAAAAGAAAAATATGTGAAACACAAAACTTTATAAGCAAGTTTACAGTTTTGTCTATATGAAAAGGCTACCATAATTCACCGTGAGCATCAGGAGCTGATTAGGATGGAGGTCATAGTGGAATCACCCCATTAATGTGCTACAGTTGGCCTTCTTGCAGTCATCTTAATACAGGACATTTCTGGGCTATTCACACACCTAACTGCAGCACTCACAGTCTGTGTTTGGAGCTTTCCATCTGTCTCTTCTCCTTATTAAATTATTTCAGTTGCCATGGCAGTGAACAAGTGGTCCTTTTTTGTCTTTTCTAAATAGAGCAAAGAAGGACCGTTTGTGTCCCTTTGAGTGCCCAACTACTTCTTTCTTTCAGTGAGCTTTCATCTCTCAGTTTGTATTCTGATCACATCCTCCAATCAATAATATTCAAAAAAAGAAAATCTGAAAACCGAAAGAGGACAAAAGCGGAGCTATAAAGTCAGAAGGTCAGTATTAAGTCCTGCTCTGAGACCTTACAATGTTTCCAGGTTTATGGGAATGCAAATTATAAAATCATAGCGTTTAAAAGTTAATGAGTTACAGGTCGTGAAATAAAACTCGAAGCTATAAAACCTTTCTTACAAATCAAAGGAGGAGCAGTAATCTCAGCTACTGCAAACCAAAAATACAAGACAGACTGCACATCTTTGGGTTTCTTTGAATTTACGCTTTACGGTACATTAATGTGTTTATATTGGTGGGCTCAGCATGTAAATCTCAGAATAGATTGCACAAAGCCATCTGGAATTACAGTATTTTGTAAACTTGTGTAATAATCAGTCTAATCACGTTGTGGCAGTTAAAGGGGACCTTATGCTCGTTTCCAGCTCTGTATTTGTTTTCTTGGTTTCTGCTAGAGTAGCTTTGCATGATTCATGTTTAAAAATAATCTTTCTTTAACTTATAATGGGCCTCGGTGTAGCTCATCCTCTGTAAGTTCAGTGTGAGTTCATCTCCAGCCTCCCTTTAAGTTATTTCAGAGTGTCTGTCCCGTGCAAAGAGAAGGTGTGAAGGGGGATAATAATGAGAAAAAATCTCTAGATTAAAACACTAAATTTACAAGAAAAACATAAGGAAAAAAAATGTAGGTATTCGATTTAGTCAAGGACTGATATCACGCCACTTTTCAAGGTTAGGCTGGAAAAAAATTCAGAACTTTAACCTCCAAGGATCAGAAACTCCTGAGAAACATCAGCAGCAGCAGCATCTCTTTGTAGTTGTGGTATTAAGTCAAACTATGAACTACAAGCTCAGTCTTAATAAAACTAGTTGTCCTCAGACTTTGGCTAACAACAGGAACACTGTGTGCAGCTAGCTGTGAGTCAAACCAGGGGACAATGAGACTTTTTCCCATGAATTTTCACAGCAAAGCTCAGCGTTTCTATAGAAATCACACCCACCTTCTTCCTTTACAGCGGCGTCCTGAAAGCTCAGACTTACTTGCTGTTTAGTGCAACTCCAGAATTACCATTGGTGAACCTGTGGAAGGATTATTAACTCTGTCTGTCTCCGTGTTGGTCTCTTAAGACATGGTGTTCATCTCGGTCAAGTGTAGCTACTGCTGCATGGTGTTAAATTAAACAGTTGAAGATAGTTATTATTTGTGGAAAATAACTGTAGTTATGATTTCTGCTGTAATTGAGCAGCCGGAGTCTTTTGGCTTGGTGGGATTAGTCTATAGACTGACCTCATTATGTGAAACTTTGGCCAAGTCTAATATGAACATCCAGCATTATAATGGTTTGTGTATGACAGAAAATTAGGGAAAAGCATAATGAGTTCTGTCTCAGTTTGTGAGTTCTCATGTTTTGTGTGACCCCCCCCCCCCCCCCCCCCCCCCCCTGCTGTGTAAGTGTGTTTGTTTTTGTGTACATGCTGCAAATTAGACATCACAGTGACTTTGGGTCATAAGATTTACTTTTAATTAGAGGAGTGGCTTTTGTGACTGAAGACAGATTTACACTTGATAGGTTTACAGCGGGGACAGAATTAGACAAAAGGGACTGAAGTTCAGCTGTGAGGTTGGAGAAATTCCCAAAGTGCCTTAATTGTTAAGCACACACTTCCTCCTGGAGAAACCTGTGCCATACGGGCTTCAGGCCAAAGTGTGCCGCCCCTGAAAACATTAATAATAATAATAATTTTTTAAAACCGTAACGATGACGAGGAGGACTGCACAAACAAGTCAAAAGGGCAGCAACGGCTCCTCATTAGTGCAAAACTAGAGGCGCTAGATTTTCAGAAATGGTGCACCAAGATTCAACCATAGACGTCACCACAAGCTGCAGAGCTGCCTCTCATTTACCTCCTGCCGGCATCCGCGGGGGAGCTCGGAAAATTTGCAGTTCACTTCTTTCTGGTCCCCACTCCCCTCCCCTCTTTTTTTTTTCTTTTTTTTTTGCGCCGTGCCAATTAGGAGAGCCTAAGCGACACCGGGGGCCATTTTTCTGAGCCGTGGCTCACAGGAGATGCGTAATTGGAGAGAAGTTGGTCTCTTTCGTTCTCTCCTCTGTTCCCTTATCACCGCCTTTAAATTGCCCTGCTGCAACCCCCTGCCCACCTCCATGTCTACGCCTAAGCACACACACATACATACACCCGCCCACACAACCACAGCTGCATAAAGGTAATGAGATAGAGAGGGAGATGAGCTGCGTGAGTGTGAAGGACCTGCGGTGATGTGGCGATGGACTGTCTGGCTGATGTACAGTTGCCTCTCAGGGTTACACGTTGTTCCGCATGATAGCAACAAATAGAAAAGCATTCATCTGTAAAACTTCACTTATATAATGTACATTGAAAATGGTGGTTATAATAAAAACAATAAGGTGAGTGTTAGCGAAGAGATTTGAATACAGATTGACTGTTTTGTCTCACGATGAGCCGCTCTTTGTAATGTGTGGAATCAGTAAAGCGGCTCTGAAGAGACTAATAGCTGTAGTCTGCTGCTTCAAGAGGTAGAGCGCTCTTATAAACATGTTGTCTGAGCTGTGAATAACTCGTATAATTCTACTGTCACGCTTCTAAAACTGCTGGCAACAAACAATCAGGGTTTGGCCATCAATCTCACCGTTGTGATTATAAAGGCAAGGCAAGTTATTTGTATAGCACAATTCAACAACAAGGTGATTCAAAGTGCTTTACAGAGACTAATAGAGGGTTTCTTGTTTGTAACAATTATACAGTTACTAATACCTAAAATGCCCCAAAATACCAGGATGATGCACAGACTGATTCTTAAATCCCAAAGGTTCACTTTTGGCTAGCATCTCAATGAGATTAAAAATCTCATTTCCAAGAGAGACCTGGCATCATAGCAACAAAAGTCACATACCACATAGGTATATAACATTTACATAAAAAAATAAATAAAATAAAACAGCATTTCAGGGGTTGAAAATACAAGCTGATGTTTGAAGCATCCTCGGGGCAGGAATGAGATGAATTTATATTTTAAAGAAAATTATTTTAATTATTTTATTTAGTGGGCTTCTGCAAAGCTGTGCCCATTTTTAAATAGAAGCATTCTTTCTTTTCACTCCTACGTATGGCTTGGCACAGGTGCAGATGGCACGATCGTCCTGTGATATTAAGAGAGAAGGAAGGAGGGGGACGACGAACTCGATTCTGTTTGTGACTGCCTTCATCAAACTAAAGTCCACTTCAGCAGGGAAAAGTCCTCCACCTTCAGAAAACTCCAGAGGGTTCGGAGGTGTCTTGATATTCAGCGTCGCTCTCTGGTTTTCTGTCAAATCGCTGAGCAGCTTCTGCCTCAAGGGGCTTTCACGCAGGACGTGGCTTGTGCTGCGCTCGCTGCCGGGTTCAGCATACTGTTTGAGTGAGCTGCAGACGACAGAGCAAAGAGTGCTGACTTTTCAAAGGTTCTCGTGGGAGTAGAGTGCGTAAAATGTTCTGCAGAAACGCAGCGCATCCTTTTCTCTTTAACTGAACGAAGAAGCTCTAATAGATACATGAAGACGCTGGAAGGGATACACAACAAATATGAGCTGTGCTGACACAACACCGACCTACAACAAGTCACGTGACTCTTAAAACTTGTTTGTATGATTACCTGAAATTAGCGTTTCCTTCCTGTTTTACTAAGCCCGCTGCTGGCTTGATGCTTCACTGCGTCTTTGCAGCAGCGATCTGCACAGGACTGAGGTTGAAGTTTAACATACGAAGGAGAAATAACTTCTTTGTTGTACTCTAATCACTGATAGTTGCTTAAAAACAGGCTTTCCCATCATTCTTACCATAAAGTAGGATTAAAAATACATATGTAGTGACTCATACTAGGACGCAAACACTTTGCTTTGGTCCAAGAGAACCTTTAAAGCTATGAATTAAACATTTTTGACTTTGCTTCCTCCCCAAAAGAAAATATCCTTGAACAACAAAGTAGAAAAGAATGGTAGAAAACATAATTATTTTTTTTATATATTCATATGCATATATACATGTTATGATTCATGAATAAACCACTGAGGCCTTGGTGAATCTCGGCAGTGCAGATCAGTCAGATGCTCCCTGGCTGGTATCCTTTGGGTGCGCCAGATGCATTTTGTGGTATTTTTGTGTGCTGACTCACGGCCTGCAGTGTGAGGAAAAATGGCGAGCCCAGGAGCGATCATATGTTATAAGTGGGCGTGTTAGAAGCCTTCGTCATTCACGCCCTTTTGCCAGTTTGAGAGGAAATATTTTGATGTCAGGATTATTTCGAATTAAAGGCAAGATTTAGTTATTTCTGTTCACTTTTCTGAACACGTTGGAGTCAAAGTTTTTAAAGGGGACCTTTAGTAGCTTGAGTAGCTTTACATGATCACCATCCACAAACAAAATCATCTTTATTTATCTTAAACTGGGTCTTTGTTCAGCTCTTTAGTTTAGTCTGTATCTCAAACAAGGCTTTTTTTTCTTTCTCTCTCTTTTTTTTTAAGCCAGCTTTCATCCAATTGGCTGCCTTGTACAAACAGAAGATTTAAATGGAAGGTGGGCGGGCTTTCAGTTCACACCCAGAGCCTTGTGGCCAAGATGAATATATCTGTGAAGACTTTAATAAAATGTCAAAACGAAGCATTTTCCAGTAGTCTGAAGTCCTGCGGGCACGAGTTAATTGAACAAACTAAAAGATGATGCTGCATGGTGTTACACAAAGTACTGTATGGGAACACAGTGAACAGGGAGAGCCGAGGGAAGGAGCCAGCGAGAGGAGAACCTTTTAATTGATGTTGGTGAACTGTATCCAACATGCCCGTCATTACGGGGTATAAACTGCAGAGAGTAATGTTGGGAGGTTTATGAGGATTTTAGCCCAAGTCGGTCTAATTAATGAGGGAATAAAAAAACATCAGCACAATGTCGTGCACGTTACAGCCTGAATCCAAATGGCTCAAAGAGTCTCAGTGCTCAGCTTCGGCCTGTGCTCTGAATTCACTCCACTGTCAAAGGGGCGTCAGCAAGTAAATCCATCGCACACAGATCCTCAGTCAAATACTGACTTTTTTCATGGCTTCAGAGGAAAAGAGTAGCTTCCCAAAAGCTAATTACAAGCATCAGACACACCACTTGTACACAATACTTTCCCCAGGAGGATTTCCAGCCTCCTGTTTCTGAGTAGTGAGCCTGGCGCTTGGGGAGAGATGTCTTTGGTAGTGTTTTTTTTTTTTTTTTTTTTTTTTTTTTTTAATCCCACAGCTGTGTAATGGTACAGTAACAGCTTGATTCAGCCTCTTTAAAGACCACTCCGTCAGGTGTAAGACATGTTTCAGATCATGTCTTCAAAAGCTCCGCCAACTGGGGCCGAATAGAAGAGGAGAGAAGGTCTGCCTGTCGGGTTTTCCTGCTGGCTCTGTGTCACCTGTGATACGGCTGTATGCATGACTGAAGCTCCACCAAAACCTAGAGTTTGTCATATGGAAAACTTGTTTGGCCTCACAAACAGCTGCTACATCGAACTATAGTTAACAAAAAAGTCTCTGAAATGTGTTGGTGAGTGTTGTTTGTGTTTCGTGTCATGGTTCTCAAATAGCCTCCCTGAAGTCAATTGTCTGTAATATGTGCATTACATGCACTAAGTGTTTCAGTCAATAGGTGAATGTCAGCAGTGAAGGACCAGCATCGCTTTAGAGAGCACGGACCAGCTTTGGTGCGACATGGAATTTCATACCACATTAAACACTTTGTCGTGTTTGACGACAAAACTTTTTCTCGCTTCTGAGACCGTCCTGGGCTGACAGCTCGACTGACAGTTTAAATGATAGTGTACCTTTCTCACTTTTTCTCTGGCGCTTCACGTCTCTTGACTCTGGCCTTGAATGAAAAATGAGGCAAGAAGAATTCTGCTGAAATGTCACCTCGTGTTTTTTGCTTTAGGCATCGTATGTCATCACAAGGACACATGGATTTAAAACCTCTGGAGGATGCTTTCCTTCATGTGTGAACAATGTGGGGGAAAACACCTGCAGCCATGAGCCATGTGATGATAAAGCTGCAGCTGATGGTGTCGTCTCTCGTTGTTTGACTGGAAATGAAAAAAGCGTTTATTTTGTACCTTTTCTAAAACAAAAAGTCCTTACCAAACAAATGGGGGAAAAAAATAAGCTGTCCGATAAATAATACTCATATTTTATCATTTAATTTATTGTTTATTTTTCCTCCTCCAGTGTGGGTCTGGATTTGGGGATTTGTGTCCATCACCATCATCAGCCTGCTGTCTCTGCTGGGGGTCGTACTCGTGCCCATCCTCAAGCAATCGTGCTTCAAGTTCCTGCTCACCTTTCTGGTAGCGTTGGCAGTGGGCACGCTCAGTGGTGACGCTCTCCTTCACCTGCTGCCTCACGTAAGTACAAAAGACAGACGGCAGCTTCTAAACACAGGAATAATGTCTTTGTGGTGCCTTAGCGGCGACTTCATTAAGTCCCCTGTGCAATCGATGGAAGTGGGTAAAGTGGTAACAGAAATGACCTTTTTGTGACAAAGAGCCTAAAACTACAAGCACAACTTGCTCCGTCAGTGGAAATGAATCGAACCAGAACGTGTGGATTCTGTGGGTTAATCAGAAGAACGGTGGCTTCATGTTTCTTCGTTTTTAAATACTGAACCACAAACGACTTCCATTCACATCCATTGTGATATTTGATACCTCCAGATCATCAGTGTGTTTTTGTTTTGTTTTTTTTGGTCCCCCAAAAAACTAAATTGCTTGCTCCATATAAAAAATACTGATATAGTTTGTTCATGGTTCGGGCTTCGTTGAGTTAATTTTAACACGTTGATGTTATCGCTGTGAAATGGTAACAGACATTTAATGAAGTCAAAGAAAAGAGAAATTCTTTATATTAAACGTTATTAGAATAGAATTAAAAACCCTTGGAGTAAAATCAAAATTATCTTGAGAATTTATTGCAAATGTTATGTCACCTCTGACCTGACGCGAGACTTGACAGCCTTAACATCTATGTAGAAAAGGAAATCAGCAACTGTTAACTCTGTGTTAAATGTGTAACTTGTATACTGTGGAGAATTATAGCATCTGTTTTTGTACAACAGTGTCACATTTGTGTTTATTTGTTTATGTTGATGACATGAAAACGTCAGTTCCACTGAACAGTTTTGTAACGGTTTCCTCTTAGTGAGTCCAGGTTACGCTGCTCTGATGAATGTGTGAATGTCATGTGTCGCTCAGTCAACTGTTGCTCCTCTTCCTGTCTTCAGTCTCAAGGGCAGCACGATCACAGCAAACATGGTGCCGACCAGGAAGAAGATATGGTAACAGCTTTTGATGGAGTGTGGAAGGGGCTTACAGCCTTGGCCGGCATCTACCTCCTCTTCATCATTGAACACTGTATTGGCATGTTTAAGCACTACAAAGACCAGAGGGTGAGTTACCTTGATCCAGCTGCAGGTGATGGAGTGGGCCGTTATCAGACGCTAAACCTCTGTTTCTGCCTTAGGTTTTGTCTTTTGTTCAAACTCTTTTGAAGCAACACAGTGTAAGAAATGTGTATAAATATATATATAATGAGCATTGTTGCTCACAGGGCATGAAGAAGGTGAATGAGGAGGGCAAGATTGGCAGGAAGTTGTCAGATCATAAGTTAAATCGGCGCTCGGATGCAGAGTGGCTCCACCTTAAGCCGCTCAATGAAGGTTAGTGTTTGTTCGTGAATCTTTACAGCAGGTTACGAGCTTTAGCTCCTTTGGTCCTCCCGTTAACATTTCCTCCCTCTGCCAGACCCTGACAGCACAGCTGTCTCCTGCGACAACAGCCACAACGACACGCAGCTCACCGAGCTCCAGACGCCCGACTCTCCCACCAACAAGACGCCGCTGGCACCCGCAAACCTCAGTCAGTCCCCCACCAAGGAGAATGGACGTAAAACCAAGAAGCACTCGCACGGACACGGTCACTCTCATGGAGGAAACTGCCATTCGGATCAGGAGATGAAGGACGCTGGGATAGCCAGCATTGCCTGGATGGTCATCATGGGAGACGGCATGCACAATTTCAGCGATGGCCTCGCCATAGGTACCACGATTTTGTAACTCACCAGTATACAGGATTTAAATCCAGTGGCACTGAAAGCAGAGACTGAAATACCAGCAGTTTTCCAAATGATGCCCATTAGATGAGGAAAGCAGTGAGGACTATGCTGGAATGCAGTCTGGTTGGGCATGACATCACTCCCAGCTCCCATATCTGTCTCTCGAGCTTTTAGTTTTAGAGTTTATAAAAGCTTGAGCTTTTAGATCTGAGATCACTTTTAAATAGATGAAATTCTTCACTTTAGTCATTTAATATTAACATCCAGTCATGTAACGGCACATGTCTGACAGAAAATAAGGCCTAATGGGTCTATGTTAAGTCTGAAGTCTGGAAACACGGTGCTGTTGGTCTCCCGCAAAACAGTTTTTGGTTTGTTTGTTTTTTTTATATACCAAGCTTGAAGCTTGAACCAGCAGTCTTTTGGCAGAAGATTAATATTTAACTGGTAGATGCCCAGCAGTCTGTAGTTTCCTCTAATGGTCTGTTTCTTTCTCTTTTCTCTGACACTTTGAACTCTACAGGCGCTGCGTTCAGTGCAAACCTGACAGGTGGCATCAGCACATCAGTGGCTGTTTTCTGCCACGAATTACCTCATGAACTCGGTACGTGCACTAAGACACTGTGAAGGGGGGATAAAATAAATAAAACTGTCAAAAGCAACTCATTTACTCATTACACACAAGACACTGCACGCTTCATTTATTCAACAACTGGAACAAAGCTGTTTTGTGGAGGCTTTGGTTCCCGTAATGATAATCAGCGTCTAAATCACCGCCTCGTGCTGAAAAGCTCTCGTCTTACTTGAACTGAAACTTGAATCAGAGCGAGTCTCGCGACCCTCCGTCCCTTGAAACTTGTTAAAAAAACCAGTGGCGTCAATAATCAGCGCTGTGCTCTTCACTCCAGAAAAATGCTGGGTTTTTTGTAAATTAATGGCTTTCACACGACGGCACTGAGATGATTCGCCAATATCTGTCAGAGCAGATGATATACTGAGCCTGGCACACGCTGTTCAATACAGCTGCCGGTGCTCTCGTTTGCATTCAGCCATCCTCCTCTGAGGAGCCGTGTGATTCACTGTGATTCAGCAGCAGTGAACAGCTTTGTTCAGGCATGCTTGTTTTTTTGTAAATAACGCCGCAGTGCTCTCCTCTGCCGGTTTGTTTATAGAGAGAGGAAGAGGATGGGGCAAAGAAGACAGACAATGGGCCCGTCCACAGCAGATCAGTACTGATGATGTGTCTCATTGTGCTGCAGCGTCATTGCCTCGTTTGTGTTCTTGATGAATAGACTAGTGTCAATTACCGCTGCGTGTGAACTGGTGAATAATAACCTAGGTTTGTCTGGCTGCCCCCTCCCCTTGTGTTGATCAAGAGCACCCTGTTCTCTTATTGTTGTGTTTTAGAGGGGAAATGAGTAAAGGAGAAGAAACAGGCTTTTGAGTCTGTAATATTAAAGCGCTTAGCAGAAAGTACCAGTTAATGACCGTCTGCAAAAATAAAAAAATCAGCATATATATCCATCTCCATATCTATATCTAGAGAGATAGATCTATCTATATCTCTATATAGATGTCTAGATAGATCTCTTTCTATATATATATATATATATATATACCGCTGCGTAGATATATCTATATAGATATAGATATAGATATATAGATATAGATATAGATATATAGATATAGATATAGATAGATATAGAGATAGATATAGAGATATATAGATATATATATAGAGATATAGAGATATATATAGAGATATATATAGATATAAATAAATAAAGAAAGAACACATTTTTAAAAATCCTTTCTCCTTTCTCTATTTTAAGTTTCCAGATGGCTAACTGCTGCAGCACCGTCTCGAGCGGTATGTGGAGATATGCGAGCTCGGTCCCTTTGTCCCCGCGTAATTTCACATTTCCTGTTGATTCGGTGCCCGTTTCTTCAGCAGCGCTCGCTGTCGTGCCTTCACTCCCGTCGGGCAGCTTGTCAGACAAACGCAGCAGTTTGACAAGTGCACCTCTCAGCTCCTCCTCAACACAAAGACTGTCCCCCGACTGGCAGCTGGATGGAAAAGATGATGATTATAAGGGTTCTTTAACCACCCAGAGTGGAACTAATTGGCAGTGATGGGTGTGTTAATTGCGGTAGATGAGGCGGCAGCAGGCGTGTCTGAGTGTCTGACGGTTTGGAACAGGAGGGGGAAGTAGGAAAAGTTGAAGAGGGGGGCTGACAAAAAAAATGCCAGTGAAGCGAGGTGTGCGTGGACCGTCTCTGTTAAGTTCTCTCCTCTTTTCTCCGGGGTTGATTGATGGATGAGAGCAGAGTGGTAATATATTAATTGTGGTAATTAGCGAGGAAAAGAGGCCGCTTGTTACACGGCGCAGGAAATGTAGGCCACCCCCCTTCTCAGTATTCATCTCTCTCTCCAAATCCAGGGCGTTTCCGCTGAGACTCGGGCCTCTTCTCGCATTTGGCCCCGGCGATGATTGAAGAGGGTAGAGAGGCTACTGCATGCATATGTAATCATAAGTATATGAAGTGCGGCTCTGGGTTTTTTTTCCTCCACCTATGTGAAGACAGAAAGTGGTGGTGGTTGGATGCGTGTGGGAAGGTTTGTTTAGAACAAGCTCACCTCATCACTGAAGGCAAAGTGAGTCATGGAATAAACCGGAAAAATAAATAAAACTACATGAAGTGAGCCTCGCTGCTCACCGAGGAGTTCGTACTCCACAAAGAGCATGTCACTCTTCAGACAGTAAACAGAAGTCAGACATACAGCTGTCATTCTGCTTTTACCACACATATATAAACACACACACACACACACACACACACACACACACACACACACACACACACACACACACACTGTGTGTGTGTGTTGTTTAAACAAGTGTGTCTTCTGGCCAACAGGTGACTTTGCGGTGCTGCTGAAAGCCGGGATGTCGGTGAAGCAGGCTATTGTCTACAATCTGCTGTCCGCCCTCATGGCCTACGTTGGCATGCTGATTGGCACCGCGGTGGGCCAGTACACGCACAGTGTCACCAACTGGATCTTCGCCATCACAGCTGGCATGTTCCTTTATGTGGCTCTGGTGGATATGGTGAGTTGGCTGAGCGTGCTCCACAGCCCCAGAGTGATAATTGTCCCCCGACTCCGTCTCCTCTCCCACACACGGGCAGTCGCTCGTATTCTCGTTGCCTCCTGATCTGCAATGCTAATCCCAGAAAGTCTGAGTCTTATCCCAACTGGTTACTTTGTCTCTTTTATAGCTGCCAGAAATGCTTCACGGGGACAGTGAGGACCACAAGCGGTGCCAGCTGGGACACTTTATCCTGCAGAACCTGGGCATGCTGACTGGGTTCGGCATCATGCTGCTCATCGCCATCTTCGAAGACCGCATTGTTTTCGATTTTGGCTTCTAGTGGAGGACAGAGGAAGCAGAAGGAGGGGAGAGCTGGATGTATCAGTGTTGTTCTTGGCCTTCACTTGCTCTGTTTGCAATGTAACGGCCCGGTCTTGCATGCAACGTGTCTCGTTCATGGCCTGTGCCTCCATTCCAAACATGCTGCGGTAGCTTATGCATATCTCATGACTCTGGTAGTGGTGTTTATACTCTGCTCCTCCATCACTTCTCCTCCGTCAGTTCCAATCTGTCTGCTCCCCGTGAAACATAAAGAGGCAGAGTGACGGAGGAGCAAAGCTATGCCCCAACCAGGATACACCTCCTCTGTTCTGAACGTTTAAAAGAATAAAATAATGTAGATAGTGAGGTGGTGCAGGGCGTGTGTTCATACAGAGAGGCAGCTGTCACGGCTCAGCAGCTCGCCGCCTATCCATCATCACCTGTTGTTAGTGTGTTGTCGTCGTACACCTCCCCGTGTCCTCGTCTCTCATCCCCTCTGTGCTGTGTCCTGTCAGCTGTGCTGCGTACATCTGTGGTGTGTGTTTCACCTGCCATCCATCGTCGCTGTCTTATGTGATCACGTCGTGTATCAAACGCCGTCGTGCCAAGCCCCGGCCACTGGAGCAGCTCCACAGCTGCATCGCACAGTGCCCTAAAAGCGACGCCCGGCCCGGCCCCACCTGGCTGCTACATGTGGAATAAACTATTTTAGCTGGTGTTGCTTCACCTGCAAAACACGCTGACAGTTTTAAGCTGCAGTATCAAAACAGAAAAGAATTCAGCTGTTTGTGTGTAGGAGATTGTCTTAATTACTCAGTTTTTATTTTATTTTTGCTGCCATTAACTTTAGTTTTGCCCTTAGAATTATGTTTTACCGCCTAATTTTTTTTTAAGACTACTAAACCTTTGTAGTTTGTAGTAGCCCTTTTCAGACATGGGATAGGTAACAAGTGAGAGTATTCTGTAATTCAAACATAGGTTTCTTCTTCTTCAGTGCTTTGAATAGTTATGTTATAATTGAGACAAAAACTGTTTTTAGAGATTTTTAATGTTTTTACTGCTGCTGGTGGGATGTAACATGACGCCACCGTCACAACGTGGCCGTTTCCCACCAGCAAGCATCAGACCGCCAACCCAAATGTTTCTTAGTGGGAGTAGATGCAAATACACGCAAAGCCAATGTGACTAAAGTCATCAAAGGAGTGCATCTAAAAACTAAATTGGGAACATTCAGATCCTGTAAATGAAAGTTGTTGTTTTTTTTTAAAGCGTGTCTGAAAAGGGTTACTGACAGCTGCTGCTAACAGCTGCCAAAGCCTTTACACACTAGCATTTACAGTAATCAGTGTTTTCTTTTTGTCTACTTTGGGAACCAAATGCTGCAAACGTCCAGCCAACTTTGTTCTGTAAGGGTCTAACTATCTCCAGCTAAATGAGAACGTTTCTTACTTAGGCCTCTTTGAGAGTCACCGACTTCAAAATGTGAATTAAACTTATTTTTATCTTCATAACAAGTGTTGTAGTTTACTCGATTTTTATTTAGGGTGCCTCTTTGAGTTCATGAAAGGTGCTTTGTCCCATTGGACCAAACTGGTCTGTAGTTATGGTAGGAGGTTCAGTTGTCTCATCTTCACTGATGAGACATACATCTGTAAATACATGAGGTCTGTCTAGCGTCACTTGTTGTGCAGCTAAAAGTTGAAGCTAAAAATTCTTCCTGCTAAAAGTGTTGTTTGAAGAATGAATTCCTGACAATCTGTGACAGATGACGCAAAGAGCAGTACACTCCAGTGCTTCTAAACATCCCAGCACTTCTAGTAATCGATTAACCAGGTTATCGATCCACAGCACAAAGGTTATTTAATGGGAGTATTTTTCCAACCATGTGTAGTCACTGTGCTGGCTGTGCCCAAACCTGCCACAGTGTGGATTTTCAGCGGCTGGTGCTTGATGCCACCCATCATCCCGCCCACCCCGACATTCCATTGGCTGCTCTGTGGCTCACATGCTAAAGCTACCAATCCTGGCTTCAGCTGCTGGAGCACGCAGACTTCAGTTATCCTGTCACTGTGTGACATCCATCGTCTGTCTTAACTGGCTGTAAATCGTCATGAGTCTCACCGATCTGACTGAATCATGAGTGAAGCGGTACAGACGTGTTGGGTGTTTTTATTCTTTGTACTGCAAGAGTAAAAACGGTGAAAACTTTTGTTCCTTTTTAAATGAACTGTGTGAAGATCATGGGAGGTTGTCCAGGGTGTATTGTGACGGTGTTACAAGCCTTTTTTTTTTTTTTTTTTTTTTTAATTTTTTATTATTTTGAAGCAGATTATGTCGTGACCACAGTCGTCTTATTATCTGCACGGTTATTCTTTGTACAAGTGTTTTATTATTTCATCTTATGTTCACATGGAATTTTAGTGCAATGGGACCTGAATGTATTTTAATTCAGAATCAAATGAAGCTTATTATTTCCCCCTTTTTAAAATATAAGTTTACATCTATTTGATTGTTTTCCTCCAATAGAGACTGTTTTCTTTTTTTAAATAATTTAAACATTTACCGCCCTGTCGAGTGCTCAGTAAGACTTTGTGACACATCGCCCAAAGTTTCCTCACTGTTTCTCAGGCAGAAAGACCATGATCATATTTGCTTTGCTCTGTGTATATTTGTTTAGTGACCTGGATATAAAATGCAAAATGTGATATCCTTGCTTTTTGCCTGTCTGTACATTCTCCCCTACAGAAGGAAAATAAACTCTGGAAACTTCGTGGACTCCTGATCTTTGATGGTTCTGCCATAATCTTGCCCCTCGGTGCCTGTCTCTTATATTTACCACAACAAATTCACCGGTGATTGGCAGATGTAGTCCACAGACCTTCTGTCCACCACAGTTTCCTTCTTACATATATCACCTGAACATCTGCTCGAGCTAATGCGTAATAATTGCTTGTTAAACCCGTCAAACTGCGCTCTGGCTCTCACATTTATCCACACCGGCACAAATTGGCGGAAGAGAGCTGAGAAACCCTGTTGGCAGCACTCCTGCCAATCCTCCCCTCACTTTATCTGCTGAAGCTGGTTTGTAAATGAGTGACCCAGAAGATGGATCTGTGAAGAAACCAAACAGACTGTGCAGCTGAGTCAATGCCCTGTTCATTAGAAAAGCTGTGATTTTATTCCAGGGTTCGCATGTATCTGTCCGATGCTGCTATTGCACAGTGTCAGGTATCTGGATCAGGACTATTGGGGCTAAGAATCCTATAAGGAGTTGAGATCAGGAGGTTTGAGGGGTGACAGTGAAGTAAATTAAGGTTAAACAAGTATGAGTGCAGCTTTTGTCTCTATGGTGGATTTGCTGGTTTTCACTGGTCAAGTTTCGGTGTTAAGAAACGACTTTTTGACGTTCAGTGTTATTACAGTTTTCAATTTTCAATTCAATTTTAGTTACACAGCGGCAAATCACAACGGTCGCCTCAAGACACTTCATATTGTAAAGTAAACCCTAGAATAATACTTGCAGAGAAAACCCAACAGTATCACTCATTATGAGCAAGAACTTTGGCGACTGTGGGAAGAACTTCCTTTTAACAGTAAGAAACCTCCGGCAGAACCATGCTGAGTTTAGTTTTTATTCTGTTAGATCACTGTCAGACTTTGTAATGATTATGATATTGTGTGGAGGGCATATGTCTTCTTGGTCTTGTAGACACTCAAAGCCTGAAGAAATGTGTCCATCAGCCCCTCATCAGCAAGTTTTAATGTTTTAACTGGTACTAAAACCAAATGTATTACCTCCATATTTTAAGTCATTTTAGTTTTCCAAATTCACAACAGTTAACTAATGTTTATTTTTGATATCTGGTTGTAGTTTTATTTAACTATAATAAGCTTGGTTACGTTTAGGAGAAGATTGTGGTTTGTGTTATTATCCAGTGCAGCGTGAAGAGGTCCTTTACAGGAGCTCGACCAGCCTCACTGATGTCGTCCAGCTGATGCATCGTGGCACTGACATTGTGTACGACACGTGCTCTTGTGTGTTTTGTGGATGATTATTGGTGTCATTTTTTGGCGTTGCAGGTTTGTAACATTCTGAAAAAAAGCCCAGAGAGCCTGCGTCGGTTTCTGTTCCCGATTTTTTTAATTACACGTCAGAGTGTAAAACAAATCCAGACGTAAGCCAAAGCTGAGACTACGAGCTGAGCTGGCAGAGTAGAGCGACCCCTCTTCTGATCCAGTGCTCCGCAGGAACGTTGGAGTTGAGTGTCATGGCGATGACATAATTGGTGGAGTGTCCAGTGGTGGACAGGGTGCCACGTCGCTCGCTCGTCTTGTAGACGGGCGCCAGATAACACATCCTCTCAGGAATGTCGCCTCGCTTCATGGGCTTCAACCACATCTGACAGAGAGAAGCACAGAGTGTTACAGAGGGGACGGGATGGGGTGGTCGCACCTCAAAGTGTTGGGGTGTGATCTGTTTAGAGTTTGGAAAGCAGCCGTGGTTGTGTAGAGGTTGTTTTCCTTTCATAAGATTTGACTGGTGGAATAATTCAGCTGGCTTTGGGGGTTTGCTTCGCCTCCGCTGATGACACACAAAAGGAAACAGCCCTGATTGCAGGATAAATGCACTGTGATGGGCGTGGGTGTCTTCAAAGGGGTTCAGAGGTCAGGATGGAGCGATAAGCATTCGCTGCAGTGGAAACTAACCTGGCTCTCGATTTGTTATCCAAACATTAACTTACAAATTGGAACTTTGGGGACAAATTTATAAAACAATAGCATTAACGAGCAAGAGCTCCCTTGGGCTATTAAGAAGTCTTGGTTATGCAAAAGGGATAAACTGGGCCACTCCAAAAAACATCTTTAAAAACCCAAAAAACAAAAACTGTTTGTAGACTTGCAGCCTGAAAAACTGCTCATCTGGTTCCATAACGGGCGCCTCAGCGAAGATTTGCATTTCAAAGGCAGGCGCGGCAGCCTCTGTTGTGCTGCTTTTTTCTCTCCCCACAAATAATAAACACATTTTTAATTAAGTTCCGCTCTTGTCAAGAACTGATTCTGTTAATAACTTGCCCTGAACTGTCTGAATATTAAAAAAAAGTCAGTCTCGTGCATAATTCATAGGCGCTGACTGCATTGTGAAGAAGAGAGAATGGAAAAGATTCAAACCGTAAGGAAAACTTGATCAGTGGCTGCTCTGAGCCACCGGCTCTTACTTCCATCACTCTGCTTTCATATGCCACAGCATGCCCTGCTAATTAATAAAAGGATGGGAAGGAGACAAGTGTCCTGCAGGCAGAATGTAAAATAGTGCTGAGGCTGCAGCCGAGTCCAGAGAACATCCTCCTGGGTGAAGCAGCAGCTACACCCGCAGCGGCTGCTGCTCGCTTCCTTTGCAGTATTTGTCCCTTCTTAAGTAAGAGCTGTCGCACTGGGGTTTACGAGCAACGCAACAATTAAAAACTTTTTCTTTCTGATGGCCAGAGGGATTCACACAAGCACAATCAATAAACCTCCTCCCTGCAAACTTTATGTAAGAATTTGTTATGCAACACGGCTTTTTGGGGCCTTTTTGGACCAGGTGCCTGCAGTGTTTTGCTATCAGCTCCACAAATTCATTTAACAGTGCCCACAATGAGCTTTCAAATCCACAAGCTGTAATATAAAGTATAAACCAACACGCTTCTCTCTACGTGTTTCTGCATGGGGCCTCACCAGGAAGGCATTCATAAGCCAGTTTCACACACGCGCTGCAGCGTTTACCTTCCAACCGAGGCCTTTCAAATCCAGTCATTTCAAAGTTTTGTGGGGTTTTTTTCTACTGAATTATCAGCTGGTTACAAATAATGCCTTTTTCCTCTTATTCTGCCATACACATCATGATTTTTTGCCTTGACACTGGTGCTTAAATCTGGAATAGAAAATAGTGCTGAGTGAAAACTAAATGATGCCTTTAGGCTGTGACATCAGAAAACAGTTTTTAAACAGAGCTTAATCTGTTTATCAGCCCTGAAAAACTCCATAAGGATGCGCTTTATTTGTGAGGGCTCACAACAGCTGCAAAAAATTCAATAAAAAGCACAAAATTATTAGAAATAAAAGGTGAGGACCAACATGAACGCAATGCCGATTGCTCACCACAGGCATGGAGTCGTGCAGCACTTTGGGATAGGACTCAGCAAGACGTTTGGTCTTTCTGTCCCAGCGCGCCCCATCAAGGAACAGACCTCTGATGTACACACCTGACACAAACACACACAATTCATTCTTACTGTGATATTAAAACCTTACCTTCTACAAACTGCAGATTTGGACAAACACATTTCTACATGAATTAAGCTGAACTGTTTGCAGAGTGCAGCAGGCTCTTCCTCTAATAGGCTGGAAAAGGGGGCATGACTTAGAGATAACTAGATGTTGGCACCCCTACAGTATGACACACCCAAATGCACAAACACACTGTCAGATTTGTAGCTTGGCAGTATAGCTTGTGTTAGCTTGGAGGGGGCCCAGCAGGGAGCTGATTGAGGATGAGACTTTATGTGAGACTTTGACTGAGAATCTCACAGCGGAGCTGGAGGCACAGCAAGGGGCTGATGCAGGCCCGCATGTAAGAGAGAGGCAGGGATGCTTTACTTTAACTTACTTTTTCACTTTATACTTTGCTTCTCTCGTATTCAGTCAGCCTTGTGTCACTTTCATCTGTTTGTTTCTTCTCCTACACCCACCACTTGTGTTCCTCTCATTTCGCTCTCTGCTTTGAAACCTCATTTTGAATTCCCCTCTTTCATCTCTCAGATTCCTTCCTACTAAAAGTGCTCTCCATCTTCCCCGTATCTTTTATTTACCCTCATTTAATGAGAGGGGCCTTTAGAAAACCTGTCCTAATACCCTGCTTACACTATTAACCCAAGGCCACGCTCCCTCATCCTATCTGCTGTTTTCTTTCTCCTAGCAGCATCCTACCATCCGCTGGAGGCTGATTGTACTGTCTGTCATCCAGGACCTCGAAGTCAAAGCCCAGCAAATCGATAGGGATGGTGTGCTTCCTGGCGTAGTTCTGCTGGCTGCCTGTGAGAAAGGCTTGGGTGAAGAAGAATCCTGATATCCAAAATACAGCAGGCACGCCCTTGTCGTACCATTCCTGAACACACACAGAGGAAAAGAAGACATTTAGAGTCAAAACAGTCAGTGAGGAAAAGCAAGTCAAAAAATAAATGCACAGAAGAACAAGAAAGTCCATGTCAACATTACACACTGCAGGTAACTAAAGTACAATATGTTTAATATTATGTTGAGCTGCTAATTTAACCTGTGATAATTCCTGATTTATACAAACAAAAGGAATTACAGCACATATGTTATTTAAATGACAGATTGTAATGTTAAAACTGAATTCTTCACTTGATCCCTGAGATGTTTCAGTCTGGACCACAAATCAAGCGACACACACTGAGGCACAGCACTAGCATGCACTAGCATGCCACATGCTAGTGCTGTGGCATTACAATAAATGTAACCTGCCAATTCAGGAAATCACTACAGGAATAAGAAAACACTTGTAGCCTTCGACCCCCAGCCCCGAAACAAAAGTGATCACAATTTCATCCAATCACAGACCCCTCATGTCCGTCGGGATGGGGGCATTGTCCTCCTGGAAAAGATGATAAATATGATCTTTAGAGCAACTTTGTACTGGTTTGCAGGTGGACCCAACCCACACCAGCAAAATCCTCTCACAGAACAACAAAGCACCAAATCCCTGCACTGTAGGGTCAAAAGTTAAATTTTTCCTCCTTTTTTTTACTGATTTCTGTATTCATAAATGTTAACAGGGATTATTATTTTTACCAACATCTCCTAAACAAACATGCAGTCACAGTTAAGAAACACAGCACTTTCCAGCTCACTTTTAGGGAGTTGCGAGTGGATGCACACACACACAGTATTCTTTTCATTTGAGTGGGTACTAACAGGAGGAGGATATTTCTGCCGTGGGAACTGACAGCACTGTTCGATGAAGCGCTTCACTTTGCAGACTCACATGGTAGGTCATGTGGCTGCAAGTGTTTCCAGTGCCAACTCTGCTCATGATTAAAATGCATAATACAGCAGATCTCCCTGCCTCCTCCGTGTTGATAAGCCACTGTGGAATAAAGCACTCTTGTGTAAGTGTGCCAAGTGTGGCACAGCTTAAGGCAGATCGTTATACAGCAAAAGTATGCAATGACTTAAGTTTTTCATCCATAACACTTATGTGTAAAAAATGCAGTTAATACCTTATTAAAACATTTTTATGTTGTTATTTAATTTTTAATCAGCTTTACTATTTTTATTTTGTGCTGTGATAATACCTGACTTAGGCACGACTTTAGCTCATGTTCTCCACTAATTGGAAGGCTGGTGGTTCAATCCCTGTCTGCTCCAGTCATGCCAAATATCCTTGGGCAAGATACTAACCCCAAGATGCTCTCCGAAAGTTTTAGACCTTCATCCATTAAAACTGTAGGCATAGATTTTTTCCAGTTTAACCTGGTGAGTGATCGACATTAGGGCTGAACAACACGGTCTGCGAGGCCTCGCTCCTGTAACTTGAAGAGCTGATCTGAACCTGTTGGTGATGTTTATCGCCTTGTGCTGCATGTAGGAAAATTTTAATGCATTGATCTGGTAAGTTCATGAGCTTAATTCACAGTAAAGGACTTAGATGGGCTGGAAGTAAAATGTTACTTTCTCTGTTACACCTGTGCACTTTTCAAATGCAGCTTCCTAAACAAACTCACTAGCCACCATCTCATCCAAGTATGCTCACTTTTGGCTCAAAAAAAAAAGCAAAATGGTCAGATCCTTATAACTAAACTCCAGTCAACAGACCAGAATCCAATTTATTTGATGCAGTTCTCTTGTTTTAGTCACCTGCAAGAACGTCAGTCGCTCTAGGAAGTCGTTGACGTAGCTTCCTAATGATTTGAGGCTGGGGTAGGACTTCTTCATCCACATGGCTGGGATGCGACCCTTCAGGATGCTGCTGACCACCTCCTCCAGCTCTGCAGACATCACCACGAGACCCTGCACACAAACACACCCACACATCACACACATGTGATTAACTTTCTTTGAAGCTAGCAGGAGACAGACAGGTGCGTAATGGGGAACTCTTACTGTTCTGTGGGGGGCCTTTGATACCACAATGAACTATGATGTGCTTTGTTCCCCTTGTGAGTCTTGGGCTTTCTCTTCAGTCTGGTGACGATGGAACATCTCAGAAAGAGATGTGTTCATTAAACTTACAAAGACAAGCACGCAAGTGTCTAGGCTTATTTTTCTAACCTTTGAACAACAGGACTGCAGTTATATGCAGAGGAACTTTGCTTTATTAATTTCATTTAGTCTAATTACAGTCAATCATCGAATGCTGTTTCCAAGTTTCCAAGTGTGTTTGTCGCAATTTAAGAAAAGAATAAAATAACTAATCAAAATTATATGAAGGTGTTAGAATCTATTTGGGAGTGCAACTGCTCAGACTCCTGTAATACTTGTATAATTTACAGTGGGGCAAAAAAGTATTTAGTCAGCCACCGATTGTGCAAGTTCCCCCACTTAAAATGATGACAGAGGTCAGTAATTTGCACCAGAGGTACACTTCAACTGTGAGGGACAGAATGTGGAAAAAAAATCCATGAATCCACATGGTAGGATTTGTAAAGAATTTATTCGTAAATCAGGGTGGAAAATAAGTATTTGGTCAATAACAAAAATACAACTCAATACTTTGTAACATAACCTTTGTTGGCAATAACAGAGGTCAAACGTTTACTATAGGTCTTTACCAGGTTTGCACACACAGTAGCTGGTATTTTGGCCCATTCCTCCATGCAGATCTTCTCGAGAGCAGTGATGTTTTGGGGCTGTCGCCGAGCAACACGGACTTTCAACTCCCGCCACAGATTTTCTATGGGGTTGAGGTCTGGAGACTGGCTAGGCCACTCCAGGACTTTCAAATGCTTCTTACGGAGCCACTCCTTTGTTGCCCGGGCGGTGTGTTTTGGATCATTGTCATGTTGGAAGACCCAGCCTCGTTTCATCTTCAAAGTTCTCACTGATGGAAGGAGGTTTTGGCTCAAAATCTCACGATACATGGCCCCATTCATTCTGTCCTTAACACGGATCAGTCGTCCTGTCCCCTTGGCAGAAAAACAGCCCCATAGCATGATGTTTCCACCCCCATGCTTCACAGTAGGTATGGTGTTCTTGGGATGCAACTCAGTATTCTTCTTTCAGACTGTGGCACCACGGTTGTGGAATTCTCTCCCACTGTCTCTTCGCTGCACGGACTCCATTGATTGTTTTAAGAAACAGCTGAAGACATTTTTATTTAGAAAAGCATTTGATTAATTTCTTCTTATGCTGTTTTTATAGTTTTATTGTTTTACATTGTTTTATTTACTGTTATATTGTTTTATATTCCCATTTTCTGTGTTGTAAAGCACTTTGTGATTTTTATCTGTGAAAAGCGCTATATAAATAAATTTTACTTACTTACTTACTTACTTCTTCCTCCAAACACGACGAGTTGAGTTTATACCAAAAAGTTCTACTTTGGTTTCATCTGACCACATGACATTCTCCCAATCCTCTGCTGTATCATCCATGTGCTCTCTGGCAAACTTCAGACGGGCCTGGACATGCACTGGCTTCAGCAGCGGAACACGTCTGGCACTGCGGGATTTGATTCCCTGCCGTTGTAGTGTGTTACTGATGGTGACCTTTGTTACTTTGGTCCCAGCTCTCTGCAGGTCATTCACCAGGTCCCCCCGTGTGGTTCTGGGATCTTTGCTCACCGTTCTCATGATCATTTTGACCCCACGGGATGAGATCTTGCGTGGAGCCCCAGATCGAGGGAGATTATCAGTGGTCTTGTATGTCTTCCATTTTCTGATGATTGCTCCCACAGTTGATTTTTTCACACCAAGCTGCTTGCCTATTGTAGATTCACTCTTCCCAGTCTGGTGCAGGTCTACAATACTTTTCCTGGTGTCCTTCGAAAGCTCTTTGGTCTTGGCCATGGCGGAGTTTGGAGTCTGACTGTTTGAGGCTGTGGACAGGTGTCTTTTATACAGATGATGAGTTCAAACAGGTGCCATTCATACAGGTAACGAGTGGGGGACAGAAAAGCGTCTTACAGAAGACGTTACAGGTCTGTGAGAGCCAGAGATTTTCCTTGTTTGAGGTGACCAAATACTTATTTTCCACCCTAATTTACGAATAAATTCTTTACAAATCCTACCATGTGAATTCATGGATTTTTTTTTCACATTCTGTCTCTCACAGTTGAAGTGTACCTCTGGTGCAAATTACTGACCTCTGTCATCATTTTAAGTGGGGGAACTTGCACAATCGGTGGCTGACTAAATACTTTTTTGCCCCACTGTAGCAACACTGCTTGTATGAATAACAGTAACACACAGACTTTTACGTAGACAAAAATTATATGCAGGATAATGTCAACACTTTCCCTGGTTTAACAAAGAGAGGATGTATATTAGGTTGTTGCACCCAACTGTATTCTGCTGAATGTTTATAGTATCTGATTTCTGAGGATGCATTACCAGTGTTTCCTCTATAATCATTCAGCAGAGATGTGCGTCCACACATGAATTATTACTTTCACTGAACAGAAATGTAAAATCAATGATGATTCATCATTTGGCGTAACTGTTTTTCTTAAACAAATTTACTGCAATTACACAGCGTTTGGCATTTGGACAATATCCAGACAACAATGATTCCTGAGACCTGGACCAGACTTAAACACTTAATGCTTACTCCCCTCTCTGGTAGGTCAGGTATTACCCAGAGGCGGTATAAAGGAGAGGCGTGGCACTCTCAAAACGATCAATAGAAAGTGATGGGAAAACTCCTGAATGCCAAGTGTCTCACCTGTCTCCCAGAGAGCCACCACAGAGCCCAACTGGGAAACATATGATCCAGTCATCTTGTACATTTGCAAGTACACAGTTGAAGTTCATGACAGTTTCAAGTGTGCGGCTGCTGATATATCTGTTATCATGCTAAAGTTCTAGCCAGGAGTACTTTTTCTCATCTTACAGTCTCCTTAATGTAAACCAGCACATTTTCTGTGCGCTCTGGTGGGGTGAGCCACACACTTTGATCGTGTTGCTTTTTTGAAGTGAGTTATAAGTAATTCATAATAGTGTTTTTATATCCCATGACCACTGAAATAAGACTTATGGTTCTCCTTTCAGTTATTTAGTTAGAGGCTTTTGCTCAGATGGCTGCTAAGTGACGACACTTAATTCTTGATATTTTCATATTTCTCTTGTGAAAAGTGATTTAAAAAAAAAGACACTCTTCAAATTTACTGCAGATACATTCCAGCCCTTTCTCCACGTACCTTTATGGCCTTCTGAATGTTGATGCAAGAGTCTCGGATCGTGCCGAGCAGGTTGTTGAAGCGACCCATCTCCTGCACCAGCACTGTGTTCATGCTCTGGTTGTAGCTGGTAGGAAAGCGGCTCATTGCTGCCTCCAAGTCAAAGTCTTCAGGCAGCTTACTGAGGATGTCAGCTGCCACTTCAAAGACCATGTCATCTGAGGATTTGGCATCTGCGCCTGAAGAGCGGGACTGATCAGAGACATAGAGCACAACAGAGCGACAGAGGGCTGATGAGAAGGGAAGGCAGGATGTGGGGTTCTCAATCGATTGACAGTTCATATTTTTTAGGGAAAATTACCATTTGCTGTCTTTGACTTGTCAAATTATGTATTCTCTTTTAAAGACTCATTTGCACTAGTGCTATTCTGATCCTGAAAAGACCCTGATGCTAAGAGGGCCTGACTTCTGACTCGACTTTGCTTATATTTCATCATCTTTGTGCCTGAGTGATTCACATTTTATGCATCTAAAAGAACACGGAATGACACAGAATATCAACGTTTTTATATTTTATTTTACCTTCTCTTTCTTAATTTGTACACATTTCTCAGGTTATAGCTGCAACACTGTCCACAGAGGAATCACTGCAAGTATAATCTCAGGATTTCATCATACAGCGCGAGATGAAAGGCTTCACTGCATTTTACCCCCGATTTCTCCCACGCAGTAATTTGACACACTCTTATCAACAATTATAATGATCATTCATGGTGATAATTATTCACTCTAATCTGTGATTCTTACGCTTTTCTTCTTAGTGCAACTTGCACCATTTACCTATATGATGCTTAGTCACTAGCCAGCGGTAATGGATAATCATTGGCTGATGGCAACAGGGTTACAGTAGGAGAATGATAAATAGCTGCTTCATTCCATTTGAAGTGTCTCCCTGTTTATCGGTCATTGAGACTGATGAGATCGTATTAGATGCTAATGAAGTCCACACATGACTGGAGCCATTATTAATCTTGTTGAATGGAATTTATACGAATAAATGCCAGACTGCACGGAGCTCTAATTTTAACTTGAGATCTAGAAGTCACGATGCATGTGGAGATAATTCTGTCTTTGTAGCAACGCAGGTCTGATGCTATAAAAATACACTTTCACTATATATGCTGAGCTGAATGTGGAATTCTTCTCTAGTGTTGTGTGTCGATCCACTTTAAAACTTCTAGCATAGAGAAATATTTTTTCAGAAGTCAAAGACACTGTGGTGGTTCTTTAAATAAATGGATACACAGATAAATAAAAACCCCTTTCCACTTTGCAGTAGAAGCCACACTTCTTTTATGTTCGAGTAGGCCTTGATGCAAAATCCCTCACATTTGATTTCCATCAAACATCGACTGGAGCGGGGAAGCGGTAAGATATATAATCCTGAACAAGCTAACCTCGTCTAACAAAGCTGAGCTATAATGATGCTGGATCACACAGCTCCACCAAAGCCACTGTGACTGTGTCTCTGCAGCCTCAAAGCACAATGTTGCTCTTTGAGAAGTCTCTCTAAAAGCAACTGCAATATTTATTTCGATTTTTTTTTGTTTTTAATTAATGCTGCACGGTGCATTTTAATGCAGGCCGATAAAATATTTAGAACAGATCCACAGGAGGCATACCGATGCTGTGTGTGTTTATGGGAGAAATAACTTTGGTGCCTAGGTAAATGTGTTCCCATGCATGTATTCCGGTCTGTTTATTTTGTGTTTGTTTGTGTGTTATGTATTTGCGGGGTCAGAGTGGGTGGGGTCATTCCAGCTGAGCATCTGGGATGTTGGCCAAGAGGGGGCGCTTTGGCCTGGGAAGCAACCAAAGACTGCTGGCTCTTTCTTTTTTAAAATTTGTGCCGAGGTCTGGCCTCAGTGCTGTGTTTTTTTCCATTTCTGTGGTAGTAAAAAAAGGTCTCTACAAAGTACTCCTGGATATGCCCGTTTATTTTTCCTAAAAGATTACTCATGTGTGTCTGAACTTCCTGTGACAGCTGATCAATACAATACAGACTTATCAAGGGTCAAGGTAGCGTTACCTGTGTAAGCAAGATGCTGTCAAACAGAAGTTGAGTCTCAGCCTGGTCCTTGGTGATATCTGCGTTAGCGTTCATGCCAAAAATTTCTGGTGACGGATTGAGTGGCAGCGACTTGGTATATTCGATGTAGTTGTCGTACTGCGACAGAGATGCAGAAAACAGAGGGAGAGGGGACGAGTGAAGTAAGAGGACGATTTTTTAACGCAACATCAGGAAACATCTCGAGTAATAACACTCGCTGAAAAACAAGTCGGCTCCTTAGATTGCTGACATTTATTTTAATGACTATGTAAATGTGTCTTCATGAATAAAAGATGTGGTTGGAGGGGGGTGCAGTGCTGGAGAACTAAATGCCAAATAAAATGGTGTGCACCATAGATTGTACTAGTGTTAACAAATATATCAGCCCTCACTGATGGTGGCTTCCTGCTGTGCCTTGTTACACACATTTTATCTGTTAATGACTTTTTAAAGGTAGCTCAACAACAATGCAAAGGAGTCCTGCAATATGCTTCCTTGAAAAACTGCCAGGTTTACTTTTATTGAATTTTAAGGCAATGATACTGCAAGCAGCTTTGTGTAACTGATATTTGAATATGAATGAAAACACGAGTGAATAACATACCTATGCTGTACTATATATCAAAAATTCAACAGCATGAACAAACTCAGCATCTGCTAGTTTAGCAGACTGCACTTAAACCTGGTTGACATATTGTGACATCAAGGCAAATACTGAGGAGTAGAACATGTGAAGAGGTTAAAGCTGAAGGAACACTTACAGGTACAGATACACTTACAGTTCTTCTTACAATACAGAAGAACTGTATTATTTCGTCAAAGGTTTGGACAAACCTTTTCATTGCATGGTTTTTCTTTATTTTCATGACTATTTACATTGTTGCTTCAGTGAGACTCTGCAAAACTATGAATGAACACATATGGAATTATGTAGTGAACACAAAAAGTGTGAAATAGCTCAAAACACATTTTATATTTTTCTATAATTACTGCTTTGCACACACTCTTGGCATTTTCTCATTGAGCTTTATGAGGCAGTCATCTGAAATGGTTTTCCAACAATCTTGAAGGAGCTCCCAGATGCTGAGCACTTGTTGGCCATTTTTGCCTTCACTCTGTGGTCCATCTCACCCTAGGTGGGATAGGTCAGGTGAGTGTGGAGGCCAGGCCATCTGGCACAGCACTCCATCACTCTCCTTCTTGGTCACATAGCCCTTACACAGCCTGGAGCTGAGTTTGGGGTCAGTGACCTGTTGAAAAATAAATGACAGTCCAACCAAACACAAACCAGATAGGATGGCACGTCACTGCAGGATGCTGTGGTAGCCATGTTGCAGAGGTGGGACCAAGTCATTGTTTTGCAAGTCTCAAGTAAGTCTCAAGTCTTTATCCTCAAGTCTCAAGTCAAGTCTCAAGTAATGTCAGGCAAGTCAGAGTCGAGTCTCAAGTCACTGGTGTAAAAGTCCGAGTCAAGTCACAAGTCTGAAACTTTGAATTTCAAGTCCTTTCGAGTCTTTAAAAAAAAAACAAAAAAAAGCATGTTGCAGTTATGCTAAATGTAAATATTAGACCATGTAATTTTTTAATCTGTGTTTTTCTCAACACATGACAAAATAGTGAACTTAGAAAATATACACAAATTGTGAAATTGCACCTCTTTAAAATGCAGCTCAATTAAAGCTAGCTCCAAGAATAATTTTCACCGACAGTTCTGAGATAAGCTGCATGTTATTCTTGGATGCGGTTGTAGGACCAGCTTTAAAATCGCATGACAAAAATATCATACACATTAAAAAAAACTGAATCACCAACGTAGCCTGGAGAACATTTGCTAGTTAGATGAAGTCAGCTATCTCATCGTAGCATATTTATATGCATATTTATAATCATACGGTTCTTGGAGTGAGTGCATACACTCATGAAGTTTAGTAACTTCAGGTCACTGCAACAAGCCCAGGTACAGTTTACCGACGGATGGGTGCAGGACCTTGAAATGCACCGTGTAGAACGAAAGACCATCGTACGTATCATAAGTTTACCAGTCTCACAAATTGTTGTCATAAATACACATTCGTTAACCGTTTATTAATAGGACCTTTGAGCTCAACGGTAATTAATTAGTAGTGGAAATAATTTCTGGTTCATCACAGAAATGTAGCAGTGACAACAATACTGTATGCTGTAATCGTACTGGGCAATTAGTGATACAAAAAACCTGTTTTATCCTGTGAATAAAAGTATATGTTTTTGTCAATGTACCATAATAACAGAAGCGAAACGCAATATTGTGTCAGGACAATTCACTATTTATGCACAATAAATAAAGGAGCATAGCGCGACAATTTCTGTTCAGCGCCAGACTTGCTTGTAACCTATATCACCAATTATGTTATGAAAATGACGCATTAACTACAACAGCAGACTGACCTTCGTGTAAATGCTTGGAGCAGACTAACCTGTGAGCTGGAGTGTTCTGGGACGTTATATTTGATCTTTGAATGGCTGCAATCCAGACCATCCATCCTCTTTGTTACTTTGGAAACATGGCTCGAACAATTTCTCTTCAACGAGGTAATCCGATAACAACCGATCTCTTTACCCGTCGGCTTCCCGTGGCTGTCATGCGACCGGCTATTGCAGTTAATAATACAACGGCTTCTTGACATTTTTGTGTTTCTTTTTATCGCTGTGTGACTGATTTTAATTGAAAGCCTGCGTGCGCTAGTACCGCTTGCCACGAGTTCCCAGAATCCTTTGCGGTTCTACCCGTGAATGACGTCACATTTTCAATCTCTATATAATATGCATGTTAAATTTTATATTTGGGGTAAAATATCAAGTCTTTTCAAGTAAACCGGTTCAAGTCCAATTCAAGTCCCAAGTCATTGGTGTAAAAGTCCAAGTCAAGTCACAAGTCTTACAACATTTTTTCAAGTCAAGTCTAAAGTCATAAAATTAATGACTCGAGTCTGACTCGAGTCCAAGTCATGTGACTCGAGTCCACACCTCTGCCATGTTGGTTCAGTGTGCCTTCAAATTTGACTAAATCCCCAACAGTGTCGCCAGCAAAGCAGCAAGAAATTCCACAAATGAACCCTGACACAGCACACCTGTGAAGTGAAACCATTTTAGGAGACCACATCATGAAGCTATCTTCAGTATGAATCTACAATATAAAAAGTAAAAAAAAAGAAAGAATAAAACATTAAATGAGAAGGTGTGTCCAAACTTTTGACCGGTAGTGCATCTACCATAAGTCTGAACTGAGCATATGATCATGAGGTTTGCAGTCAGTTATTGTCCCTGGAAATGGAGTGTGCCTGATAAAAAACATATTATATTTGGGCCATAAACAGGAGTTAGATGGAGTTTTTGTTGTGGCACCAAACACACATTTTGAAGATAATAAAAGTAACGAGAAGTTACTAAATGTGACTAAAGGAGAGAGTTACAACTCAGATCAGTGAGACTGCATCATGAATACTGCAAAAACATTTCCCTGGTATTGACATATTACCATAAATCCTGTGCTTATTTTGTTGCCTACAGCCAGACTTTAACCAAAGAGGTGATTCGTTTAAAAAAAAATCTTATCTGAGACTCTGTATATCTTACATCTCCCTCAGCTGGTGCATAGTACAGCCCACTGGGGTCAAATGTGTAGCCAGGGTCCTGGATGATCTTTGGGGTGTAAAAGATCGAGAGGATCGTGCGCAGGGTTCGTCTGTCCCAGTCGTCAGTCACTCGCCCGCCGTAGTTACACTCACCGGTCATGTAACAGAGGGCATCAAACGGCACTTCCTGTACAACACAATAAATCATTCATTTCATAAGAGAACATAACAGCAGGTAAGTGAGAGGTAGTTGATTTTCAATGTACACAGATCTGCCAGCTCTGACAGGTGAAGTGATCGTTTTTTTTCGTTGCAAAATGAAACAAAACGATGGGAAACTTATGGCATTCATGCAGACATTACTTTGACTTCTACCTCATGGTAGAAGCTTCTTCAGCAGAGCAATGTGCTCTGTCACAATGCAAAAATTCCTTAACAGCTGTAAAACAAGCCGGATGAACAAAGACCCCACCCCACAATCCACAGAACCCGAGGATCCAACTACAGCCCACTGCCAGAAACCATAAAACATCCAAACTATCCCATTCAAAACCACAACAGGTTAGAAGTATTTCGAAGCACTGAGGGGACATACACAGTATTTGTCAGGGGGTTATAATGCTGTGACCTGACACACCTGTCACTTTAGAATCAGCATTCGCACACAAAAAAGCGTGTGAGGATGCAGAAGGGTGAAGTTGTGGCCAGTTTGGCATTTTCTTGAGGAGGACTTCACTTAAAAATGCACTGAGCAACACTCAGCCACAAGCTGAAAATGTCACTGCGTTCCAAAAAGATCCTCAGTAGTTTATGCCTACTGCTTTTTCCACAGGAAGAGGGGATGGTGGAGGATTGGAGTGCTATCTGTATGTGGAAAAATGTCAAGAGGGGTTTTGAATATGGCTTATGAAAAGGAATACTTGAGCAAAGCAGACGGTAGTTGTAAAAGCCAGAATTTTTAATATGAGCTTAGATGCTGACAGCTATATAGGAGTACATCGTGGATGTGGGTCTGCATGTGAGATAAACTCACTTCATACAGCTCTATGTAAAGTTTATATGAAAGCACTACATCCCAGACCGCATGGAATTTGTAACTGGTTAAACGCTTGCGTTCACTCGATGAAATACAATGTTTTTTGGAGAGAAAAACACAGTAAGCAAAAAAATTGCCCGTGAATGGAAACAATTCAAGAACATCTACCTGGTACTGTTCCAGGAACATGTGTAGTTGCTGTACAGAGATCCGGAGGTCAGTCTCATTGAACTCGTATGGAATGTTCCAGCCTAAAGGTCCAAACTTTCTCCTCTCTTGGGTCAGGGCGTGGAAGAAACACAAGCCATACAATAGCTTCTTGAACACAGCCTGGGAGGTGGAACAGATGAAAGATGTGATCTAAGATAAATAGTGGTGCTCGTATCCCACTGCTAAAACACACACACCCTGAAATCCACCCGCTGATGGAGCCATGGTAGACATGCACAGCAAGCCACCAAGACATGTTTGCATACTGACCGGCTTGCTGCAGCTGCCAAAAAACTCTGGGTCAGAGATGGGATCCATTAAGAAGGAACGTGCAATGTTGGAGCGGAGACCTTTTGGAGCCTCGTTGGTCATCTTAACACCATTCTGGAGCACCGCCACAGGGAATGTGGGAGATGGGTAGCTAGTAAGCCACAGCCTGAAGTCTGGGTGGGTGGTATCTGGGTTCAGCCCCTGCTCACAGAGGCAAAAAGCAAGTAAATACATGCATATATTGGAACAATATAACTTGCTGTGTACTGAAAAAACGCATGTCCTCACCTCACAAACTCTCTCCAGTGTTGACATCCATGAAGTGGCCAAGTGGCAGTTTTGCAGAACCACCCAGGTGCCTTCGTTAATGCCTGTCTGAATCATGCGCATAGCAATAGGACCTTGGCCTTGGCCCAAAGAGAGGGACGTCAGCTTGTTACCAGTAAAGCCCTGAGAGATAAGAAGAGTGGTGCACTTCATTTTTTAGCTGCTTTTTGACTGAGGTCTCTCTCTCTCTCTCTCTCTCTCTCTCTCTCTCTCTCTCTCTCTCTCTCTCTCTCTCTCTCTCTCTCTTTTTTTTTTTTTTAGACCCAGTAAATATTGAGATTGAATTTCTTTCATTGTTAGAGGCAATTTTGATTTCATTTACAGTTTGATGCACACAGCAGGATGACAGCTATAGTTGTAATGTCTCTGTACCTTTTCATCTCCAAACTTGAGCAAAGCCGCCATGGGGTCGGAGCCAGGGGAAAGGATGAAGATAAGGGGGGCACAACAGTGGCTATCTGCAAAGGTGTTACTTAAGTTAAAGGGTGGTGCTTCAATGAAGTGATGGCCCAACTTGTCTGAAACAAACACCTGAACCACGGGAACAATCTGAGGACAAGTTAAAGGAATGTTTTAGAGGTTTTATGTGAAAAAAAGGTTATAAAAAGAGATCATTCCCCATGTGGACTGACTTTGTCTGGCCTGAGACAGCGAATCACCAGCATCTTCTGAAACTGGCTCAGCTTCTCCTGCCACTCATTAGGAAACTGAGTCTGATGGGGCTCCTGCAAATAGACAAAGCAGAGTCAGTTTTGATTCAGACTAAGTATGCATGGGAAGTACTTTTAGTTTCACACTGCATAACTTTCCAAATATTAATCCTGTCATATGTCATAAATATATATTTTAAGCTGTAGAAAAGCACTAGATATTTTAAATCTGTTGATCAAAATGATCCTAATCAAATACCAGCTGAGGAATAATTATGTCAAGTTTTCGGTGACAGGCAAGGTTAATCAGTGCAATCGTGCAAAAAAATAGAGAAATATTGTACATAACTAGACATGCAAATGAAAAGCATGAAGAAAGGCAACAAATGGAAGCAGACAGAAATGGGGAAGAGAAGAAAAAAAAATGGGAAATGGGTTTTAGGTCACAGCAATATGTTTGATTAATTAGTGGAACAAGTGCACCGGAGGAAGTGAGCAATGGTAGAGGGAACTTTTGGAATTATTTCCCCTAGGCTGTTTGTCGAGAGACTTCTGGCTATGTGTGTTGGCAGGTGCTTTGAGATGGATACACCTATTTAGGATCTCCTGGGGATTCACTGTGTGAACAGGGTGTGTTAGCGTGTGTGAGTGCCCGTGTGCTTGATTGAACAGCTGTTCTTACATCAAAATTGAATAAATGTGAATTCTACAACTGGAACAAACTCGATTTAATTAGACAGAAGTGTTGTGGCTGATTTTGTTGATTATAAATCAAAGATGGTTTGTGTGTACGTATGTGCGACGGCAAAGACACAAGCCTGTACGCCGCACGCATGTTTGAATGCGCCACACATTGATTAAGCAGCTGTTCTTGCATTTAGATTGCATAGATATGAGGAGCACAACAGGAGCTGAATAGATTTGATTAGATTAGATGAAACCTCAGTTTGTGATTCTCTGTGTTTCAAAGATGGACAGTGTCTCTGTGTGCATCATAATCTGACAGGAAAATGTTTCCCTCTTCAACCTCCTTTGTTCTGTATGCCCTTTATATTCACTACATGTATAATAACTGAAAAAAAGACTCTTAAAACAAAGTACAAAGTTAAAGCTTCAATGTGTCAGATAAATCAGATCAACCAGTGGCTTTAAAAATTAATAAAAAAGCTAATTTGAACAGGGCCAATATTTTTGAATCAGACATTTTCTTGTACTATAGGAGGGTACAGTATGAGAAAACAACTAATCCTATGATTTGTTTGGCATATCTATCATTAATTTAAAAAAATACAATATTTGAAGTGATGTTGTATTGACAAAACTAAAAAGAAAAAAGATAACAATGTAACGAATCAAATTATGGCATGTGTGTGGAATCAAAGTGAGAACACATGTTATGATTAATAAAGAAATCTAGCCGAGACAAAAGGTGGTAAAATAGTCAAAGCATACATGCTACACTGAATATATAAACTGAAGTACTCTGCATCCACATTGTTCCCAGGCAGGGAAGGGGGGAGCGCCGCTGCACCCCAGTTGTGAGATTCCACAGAGCCACCCTGCTAAGCTTAAAGTTGGGCGAAGCTGGCCTTGTGTTTAATGCTGCTATTTTATCTCATTCACTGTTTTCCCAAGGTTTGATTGTTTTGCATCTGCACAGCCAATCAAACACTTTTACTCATATTAAGAAGAAATTAAGACTCTGTTTCTTGTTGTGCTTTCACCAGCAAAGCAGCAACTTTTACTCTAGTCTGTGTCTACAAGACAAGCACTTCCAAAACACTCATTGCATCCATCAATCTTCTTCCACTTACACATCCAATTCTGGGGCTGGAGTCTATCCCAGCTGCCACAGGGAAAGAGTCAGGGTGCACACTGGACAGGCTCACAAGCTTGTAACAAGGTGACACAGAGACACAACCATTCATACCTACAGACAATTTAGAATCACCGGTTAACATGCATGTCTTTGGACTGTGGGAGGAAGCCAGAATACTCATAGAGACCCCGCTGAGAACATGCAACCTCCACACAGAAAGGCCTCAAACAGCTGGTGGTCGTTTAAACCAGGAAACCACCACCATGCCACCCGCAGGACACAGATAACACCCACACCGAAAAATAATTATAATATTTTGTCCGCTGTACGTCAAGTAATTAATCTATAAGGTTTGGGTAAGAGGGCGAGATGAAAAACATAGAAACAAACAAAAAATAATAATTGTTAAATCTTTTGATGTACATATTAATTTTCCAAAGTAAACTTTGGGTCAGTGGATCCACTCTGATCTATCAAACCAACAGACTGCAGACAGATGTTTTAATTTCAATACTCTGTTGACACCAAAAGAGGACCAGTTTGATGTAAACTGTAACCAAACTCACTTCCACCTAGAAGTTAACACACTTCCTAAAATATGACACAAGTCACAGAAGCTAAATTAATGTTTAATATTGATTAACTTTACATTTTAGGATGATTTACTGCCCCTATGATAGCAGCTGATCTGTATTTTTGGGTTGGATCTTTCTCATCTTCCTCTTGACAATACCCCATATAGTCTCTTTCAGCTAGCTGGCCAATAAAGGACACTAACAACATGGTCAAAACACCATTTGGTAGCAGTTTTGGGATTGTGGGCAGAAGCAAACTTCTGGTGGAGAAAAGAAAATCGGCATCCACATAAAGCGTTCTGTAGATGGAAACATGAAGTGCTCTGGTAGATGGCTGACTCGATAAAACACAGTGGGCCAACCACCACCAACATAAGCAGATAACATAGCACCCAACACTGGCCAACTTCACTGGATTTGAAACACCTTTTGATTCTCTCCACTCTTCCTCCAGACGGTAGGATGCTTTGATTTCCGAATAAAAAGCAAAATGTACTTTCATCTGAAAAGAAGACTTTGAACCACTGAGCAAAAGTCCAGGTAAAATATTCTGATGTGGTCTCTGGCTCAGACAGTGTAGCTCCATTCCTGTGCATGGAGGCAGATTCTACTTCTTGAATCAGCAGTCTTCCCTATAATTGTTAATATTGCCAATGCAATGGTACCAATAGCACACTGAAATTCTGATTTTCATATGCTATAAACCATAATCATCAAATTTAAAACATAAACCGACTTGAATATTTCATTTCAAGTGACTTAATACAGACTACATCAAAGTTTATTTTTCTGAGTTTAAACTAGAAAAATAAATGAAAAATGTCATCATACTTTTTTACTATATTCAACAAACCCAGCGAGAGGCGACTTACTGGGCTGTCATAGACCTGTTTCCACTCATTTCTGCAGCCTGTCAGGTCCTGACGCAGGCCTTTGAAATGTTCCATCGCATCCAAGCGGCATATCTCATCCCAAGACTTTTTAGGCAGCCAGGTGCAGGGATTGGAGTAGGGGTTGTCCAGGCCCACACCGCCCGTTAGAAGGAAGCGCCACTCCCCCTCTTCCAGCTAAAACATTAATTAGTGACATGTCCTGTTAACACAGCAGCAGAATGACCAGAATTTGTAATTAAGTGGGTTAATGCTTGACAATTTGGGGGATTATCTTTGGATAAGTAGTTTATGCAAATTGGAAATAGAAGAAACAGATAATCTAAAACAATCCTCGAGAAGACCAGAGCTGAAAACTGACACTAAGGAGCTTGTTTGATTATCTAATCACTTATTTTAAAAAAACAAAACCCAAACAATATGTGTGTGTTCTCCATTATCAAATGTGTGTCTGTGCGTGTGTAAATTCCTACCAGCTTGCTATGCATAAGCAGGCTGACAGTGAGGCAGAGGGAAAAAAGTAGCTTATCCTTCTCAAACAGAGAGCGACACACATTCACATACAGTGTATAGGTAAAGTGGTCTCTCAGGATCTGCAGTCTGAAAAAGAGACGCATGCCATCATTTAATAATCTTTAATCACATTAATGCACCATCACCAGCATTGCATTTAATTTTTTAACAGAGACCTTTAAAACACTGTTTTGGTGACCAGCAGGAACTAGTATTTTGCTAGTACATTAGTCAGGCCTGCCTACCTCTGCTCCAAGTCATCACTCTTGTCTGAGCTCTCAATGGAGCTGATGAAGAGGTTAATAAACCAGGTGAGGGAGTATTGGTACATGGGTTCAATGTTAGCCAGGTCAGCAATAGAGAAGAACAAGATTGCCGAATGCACGGCAATAGGTGTGTAACCCATGCGGGTCACATCAATCTTCTTCTCTGTCACCTCGGCCACGGCCTGCTTCTCTGAGATTTCGTTGGCAAGCACCTTGGAAGCAGAGAGGATCTCGACGGCAGTCTCATCCTCCAGGATGTTGCCCTGAGAGGAGGACAGGACCTCTAAGATTTTGTCCTCGATCTCCTTCAGTTGTCTGAAAAAAAAAAAAAAAAAAAAGGGAAGAAACTCTGAATTAATAGTCTACAGTATTTTTCACTCGGGGAAGTAGAGATTTTATTGAATTAGTTGAATGGATTTGACCTTGGTCTAACATATGCCTCTGTACCTTTTGTTCTCTGCTCCCTGCAGAATGAGAGCCTGTTTCTCTTCTTCCAGGTCAGGCCTCTCCCGGGCTACCACAATGCCCAGTAGCTGGTCTTGAATGCCCTCTGGAGTGATCATGAAGTTTAGCAGTGTCACCTACATCACACAGAATATCCACTTCACGTACAACTATGGAGACATAATTGTTGAAGAATAAGTGATGTACGTGTGTATGTTTCAGAGGAAGGTGTCCGCCCTTTTTCTCGGCCATTAAAGTGAAGTGTTGATCGTCTCGGCTTTAGAGCTGTTCTCCTGGCCAAACCTCCTACCCAATAAATTCCAGTAACTGCTTCAGCCTTGGCAAAGTACAGGTAGGATGCATTTACTTTTTTCTCCTTTTCTGTGGAAAGGTGTTGCAGGAGTTGAAGGAGTGTCTTTTACCACAGGCGTAGTCATCCTGCGCTGCACTTACCCGGAGGTTAAAAGCCTATATATGCTATCTACTCTCTGCCCTAATAAACGAGTGCACTTCTTCGGGGCTTAATTCCATTTCTATTGATGCCGTGAGACCCACTCAGCTGGTGGTAAAGACTCAGAGCCTGTATAAATCTCCAGTTTGTCCTTTTCACACATACACCCTCCTTCTTTGCCTCGCCTCGTCCCTTGCGCTCCTAAGGGCTTTTTTTCTAGATGCTTACCCTCTTGTATTTGGAGCTATTGCGTTTCAAATAGGGTTTAATGGGAATAATGGAAACTCATAGTGTACTGTAGAGAAGACAAAAAAAAAAGATTTAAGCAAAATGAGGGGAAAAAAAGGGAAGAATTGAGCCAGCTGTGAAAAATGAGTTGAATCAATCTAATGGCTGCCCATAAAGAGGAGAGCCCCTGCAAATAGATGCTTGAAATGTGATCTTCTGTAATGCTTTCCAACCCCTTGCCTCTCAGTAATGCAATTTTCCTTTAATGCTCCTTTTCTTGGAATCCTTTTTTCAGAGTGGATGGGGGCTGTGTTCCATTGGGAAGGTGATATAGGTGATATCACTGAACAATGATTCACTGTGTTATTGAGGTAAAAATGTCATTTGGGTGGTATCAATAACTAAGAGCCAAAGAAGAAAAGTAGATCTCATCTGATATCAAATGAAAACTTTAAATAAAAAAACAAAACGAAAATCAAACCTCAGTTCTAAATGATGCTATTTATCACTATTATTATTGATATTTTAGGGCAGAAGCCTGCAGATGACTCTGTTGGTTTATGTGTGTGCTTGTGTTTTATTATTCCCTTCTTTGTTGGCTCTGTTGTGGTAGATACATCTATCCTTAGCTGTGACACAATTAAAGGGTTGTAGCTCCATCTGTGTGGAAGAGGTTAGTACAGAATGCATAGAGGACTGCATACGGCTCGTTACAGCAACACTGAAACTTGCTGTAAACAGCACTGTTATGTGTGGTGACTATGAATGCTATCCTCTGCTTTAACTAAAGGTGGTATCAGATTTACGTCTCAGTGATGGAATATGTTGAATAGAAGGTTTCTCTGCGTGTCTCCACAACGTAGAATTAAAACATTAAAACTAATCACCGGGAATTTTATCCATTCAAGTTCTTTCTGGATGCTCAGATACTTGATCCAACAAGCTGGCCAGTGAAACTCCCAGCAAGCCATTATAATGAAACTGCTGCAAACCTGCACTACCAGTCCTGCATCCTACTGCACCTTCCAAATGGACTTCAGTACATGAAAAAAGGTTTCATAGTTATAATTACTGCACATTATCCTATAGTAGGGAGAAGAAAAACAGAACAGTGGTGACAGCAGTATCCCTACAGTACCTTGACAGAAGTCTCAGGCAGGTAGTGAGGGTTGCGTAGCTTGGTAGTGATGTAGAAGCGAAAGTCAGGAACATATTCAATGGTAGAGTCTCCCAGACGGATGCACATTGCACCGCCCTGTTTAAAGGTCTGTCGAAGCAGCAGAGGCTCCAGTATGGGATCCAGCTCCTCACCGACATTCTCCAGCAGCACTGACAGAAAATGTTCAAATCAATGTTTTTTCTAATCAGGAGAGAGACGTCTTTATAAATATAAAAAGCTGTCAAACTGTTGAATCAGAATCAGAATCAGAATACTTTATTGATCCCTGGGGGAAATTATTTTTTGTTACAGTGCTCCATTTTAAACCAACATTAAGACAAGACAGACAATACGCTAACTAAGAATAGTACAATATATACATATATATATACATACATACATACATACATAAGTCACTTATAAATAAATAGTTGGAAAAGAAACATGTGTAGCTGTAGCAGCAAACAGTGTGTTAAGTGGATGCGTTGTACTACTGCCTCAACAGCTGAGCTGCTTCAAAGCTTCAAATATTTCCAAACTCTTCAGCCAAGACAAAGCATTTTACCTACAACACCTTTACCAGTATTTTATAGATCACCAGTTAGCCATTTTGGCAGAACTGGGAGAAACGCGCATTCAAACCCTGCATACGGTCGCCTGCTCTACCTGTGAAAAAGAGACTCTTCATGCCAAATGTTTCACTTTCTGGTTAAAAATACACTATAAATGGTCTTTAATCTGGTCTTTTCCTTTTGATATTTAATTCTTTACCCAATTTAACTATCTAATACAACTTTTTTTCACCATTATCATTTCACTGTTGTCATGTTTCATTTTACATCTCTCTCTAATATTAGTTTTATTCAGTTGTTTTGATTTAAATGCGCTGTACTGCATTGTGTCACGGCTTGTCATTTTACTTATTTCATGGTGCATTTATTTCATGCAGGACTCTCACTTCATGTCATTGTGGCCATGTTCCTGCCTCTGGAAAGTACTCTGCATCTTGCTTGAAAATGTTCTTTCAATTTAAAAATCTTTAAAATCATATTAAGGAGCAGTGGGAGACCCTTCCCAACAACGAAAGTTTATACTCCATACAGAGACTTGTAATAGTTGTGCTGATGCATTCCTGGCTCGCATAAACTATATTTTATAAGTTGTGTGATGAATTAAAGTTAAACTCAAACTGTCTTTCAGCGTTCTGTGATTAGTACTCAACCGTGAACTTCCACTGCAGTTGCATACATGAGTAATATCAAGAAATCAGTGAAGCACATGAAAATGCAATCGCCTTACTCCCATGACATCATTATTAATACGATTTCACATTAAGTATGATAATGCTCTTCTCATGTTACCAACATCAGCCCATCTATAATTGACATTTTGCCTTTAGGTGGTAACTAACTTTTTCTTCAGTTTTCAGATGGAGTGATAGCTGATGAACTTTCTCTTACAAGTTAGTTACCAAAGCAGGTCAACCCTTTATAGGCATAAATATTTAATATATGTTACCAGATTAAAAAGCATGTTTTTAAATTTAATAAACACATGCATATCCTAGGAGATTTGCCATGAAAGCACCAGCCCAACCGTGCTAAAAGAAAGAATAGTAGTGCATCATCAGGATTATAAGTGGTAATACAAACAGCAAGAAACTGTAAAACTGTGAAATAAGAAAACAGGCTGTGAAGGATGAAACTGTACCCTTAGGGGACTCTTTTGCGCCGTAAAAGGACAAGTTACTCTCTGAGCTGTTAGCCTTGCAGTAAGCAAAGACCTAGCGGCTGGCTGGGTCAGCTCATTATTTAGATGTATCTGTAATGGTGGTGCAGCTTGTAACGTGCGGTGGAGATGAAGCCAGCCGCGGAGGTGTGCAGGTGGATAGCGAATGAGCAACAGCTTCTGACTTTCCAAAAAGTACTCATTTATTTACAATATCAAAAATAAGTGCTACCTCTACCACACATTACTGAAGAGCACACTAGTCCGCGTACACACGGGAGCATCCATTACAGGAGGAGTGCGAAGAAGAACAAAAAAGGGGGTGACACCAGTCGTGAGACAGGAGGCGCCGCCATGTGGTGATACACTGCATTACGATAGCAACTGTTACAAGCTTTCTGTGTTTCTGAGTCTTAATTCCTTCTTGAAGTTGCCCCCCGTGGCCCCTTCAAAATAATATGAGAAGCAATTATCTACAATATTATACCACAACTTTTAAAAAAAACGTTGTATACTTTTCTATGAGACATGGTGGGCTCTTTTCTGAAACCAGTTTGAGGACCAAAAGGTCACATCTACACAGCAGCACTGGGGATTGAATGCTTTTCCACTTCGGGGCTACAGAGATTAATAAAATCAGACACATGGCTGCCTCAACCACACTTGGACACATAAAATCGGTCCAAAAACATCGTCACATCTGCCTACACATCGCAGCTTGAGCCTAACACCGGGCAGGAGAAAAAAATAAATGCAGAACATATAATTGATTTCTCCTGAGCTTTTATGTGATCTATAGTAGTCTGACATATAAACAGTACATTAGGCCGAATAAAGGCTCACTCAGAAATGTCTCACTCAGAAACATCGCTAATTTCAATTTTGCCACTACAGAACAACAGAGAACAAAAGAGAGCTGCAGTCTTGGGGCAGCAGTAATTAGTTTCTGTGGTAAAGAGAGACCTCAGCAGGCAGTAACAGGGAGTGCAACAGTGTGGTTGAGGCAGCCATGGCAGTCGCATTGAACTAGAAGAATTATTATACTTACCTGGTGTGCCAAACTGGATACAATTCTCCAGAGTGCGTACAAAGTCAGCATCGCTCAGTTTAATAACATGCAGGTTATTGGCCTTCTCCATATTTTTCACCCACTTGTTGGCCTGGCCTTGAGGATCGATCATCAATGGCCACCGCCTGGCATTACTACACACACACACACACACACACACACACACACACACACACACACACACACACACACACACACAGCAGTGTGTGATCAAATGAGGCCACCTTGTCAGTGAGAAAGATCTTTTTAACTGTGAGACATACGGGGTTGGGGGGAATGCTGAAGAACAACAACTGCGATGCAGAGAGCAGCTGAGAGGTGAAAACGCAGTTAGACAGCTCACAGCTGGATAGAACCCCAGTGGCAATAGTACTGTGACTACAGCACAATTTTGTTCTTCGTTTACACCAGGGGTCGGCAACCCTGGGCATGCATGCCACAGCTGGCACACAAGGGGTTAACTGATGGCACCACCATAGCTGGACTGGCCATGCGCGGTATGCCCAATAGTGATTTTTCGTTTTTATGTTGTTGTTTTTTTACGGTATAAACAATGAAAGATGGTGGATTGGCCAGATGCTGGCAGATGTGTAAAAATAACTCAGTTGTTTGGTGGTGGCAATGGAGGAGCTTCCAATGAGGCCAGCAGGTGGATGAGGGAAAGGGGAGGCAGGAGGAGGAGAGACCCGAGGCGGCCACCGGTCTGACTGTCAATGAACTGAACTTCAGGTAAGAAGTTATGACCTGCAGTCTATCTGGGTCAGATATAAACCAAATAGTAGTTTATTTTCGTTGTGCTGACTTTTTACAGTCAGTTACAATAACTCGTACTGCGTACTAGCTAGCATGACGGAGTTTCTATACAGCTGGGTGGGTGCTTTGATGTTGCTGATAGTAAACTTTATTTTATTCATAAGATTACTTAGTAGAGTTGCCAACCATCCCGTAAAAAACTGAATCGTCTCGCATTCAGAGAAAATATTACGCGTTTCGCATTGAGCTGAAAAGGAACACAGTTTGTCCCGGACTTCAGCTAGAATGGAAAAGACACAAAGCTGGAGTTATTCTGTCGTTATGCTGTCAGCTGCCTCTTCTTCTCTCATTCTCTCCCACTCCCTCTCTTTTTGCTATTTCAATGATCAGCTGATCGGCTTTTCTCTCTTGTTTGTTTATCGCCCACTTTGCACCAGAAAGAGGAAACCAGCGGATGTCGCGTTAAACAACAGCAGCACGTTTAAGCTTGATCAGCTGTTGTTAGAATTTATTTAATATTAATTTCTAGTATCAGCTGATGTTTGCTGGAGCCACAGCTGTAAAGCTGCTGGTCATGATGTCAGTTTGGTTATCTGGTGAGAGGGAAACATGAAGATGAAACCAGGAGATGTCCTTACTGAATCATCAGAGCTGAACTGGTGATGGAGAAACAGGTTTACCTTTTAGGTGACATGAATGAGTTGATGGGAAGTCATGAACTGTTTCTGAGAGACAACTAACACCAGGATCCTTTTCTATGTAGCTGACAGCTGGTAACGGTGCAGGGGCGGGTCTAGCAAAGTTTTGTCAGGGGGCCAGGCAGGGCATTAACAGGGAAAGGGGGGCACAAAGAAATACTTTTCTTTCTTATTCTCATTTAAAATGTCTCGCTTTTAATAAACAATTATCTGAATCTTACAACTAAAGTTTTTATCTGATGTAAAATGTATAGAAATCATACATAAACCAACAAGACAGTGTATATCACTGTCACAACAATGTTCATTTTTATTCAAAGGCTTTATGGCTTTAATACCTGGTGGGCCGGTCCCTAGTCAAAATGCCCGGGCCGGTTTTTTGTCCCAGTCCAGCCCTGGGCACGACAGTGACTTAATCTGAGAAGGTGCATTAAAAAAATAAATGGCCGGGCCCGCGGTGCACATCGCAAATTAGCTCGCATAGACACATTAGTTGTGCCGCTTCTTAATGACGGTATCTTAGCTAACACCCCCAACTACCAGATTCAACTTGTAATTGGCTAAATTCCGACACTTCAAATGCTTCAGGAGCTGTCCACTCAGTGCAGCATCAGCCCCACGGAAATACACGGATATATCCGTAGACTTGAGATAGAATTCACTATGTGTTTTCAGGACTTTCAGGTGTATGGACCAATGTTTTCTTTTCTGATCAAACCAGAAAGGTTTAATGAGCAGCTGGGTTTGTCTCGCATTAACTGGCTGGACACAGAGGACATCGAAATGCAGCTGATTGAACTGAAAAGCTTGACTATGTGGGGGTCAAAGTTTGCAGAACTACGAAGGCAGCTGGAATCCATAGCTGTGTGTGTTCATGGAGCTTGCATTTTCAGCTGCTGGACATCACTACCTGTCAAGTTTAACTGTCTTCAGAATATTGCAGAGGCATCATTGACAATATTTGGCTCTACATATCTGTGTGAGCAGATTTTCTCTCAGGTAGCCGTCTGAACGCTGGACACTCGGAGACCTGTGTCTCTGAGTGGGAGACCAGAGATCAGATTAACATGTGTATCCCTGTATTAACAAACATGCCATATCGCTCAGTTTATTTTTCTTATCATTGTTGTGAGGAGGCCATAAATAGCATTTGCATTTTCTGTTGTACAGTTCATTTGCTGTTATGGATCAAAAGTGTCTTTTTTTGTTTCAAAATAGCTGATAACTATTCGCTGATAGCTGCCAACATCTGGGAATAAATATAATTCTATAAAGTTGTTCTATATAGTGTGTAACTGTTAATATAGAGCATTATTACATTTATTGCTAATGCAATTATATGGCACATTGACTAGCACACATCATCAGAAAGGTTGCCTACCCCTGGTTTACACAAACAGTGTTATTTTTTTACCATTCATTTTAGACAAACTGACCTATTTTATCCTGGTTCTTTGTTAATCCACATGTACAGTGACCTCAAACACAGCATCTAAACACATTCCTGCAGAGTAATAAAATACCCTTGTCTCTATTACAGCAACAATCCAAAGGTGCAGTGCACCTCTAAAGTGCTTTGGTGAAAAGTCTATTTCAAGTTCTCTTTTCTCCTTCTATTTTTGCCTTTGAGAGATTCTCAAAATCCTGTCTTTCTCCTTTCAATTTAATTCAGTTTTCTGTAAAGAATTCACATACAAGATCATTTAAGTCAAGTCCATTTAAGTCACAGTGAATACAATGTTAAACATTACGGTAATATTTGGGCCTTTGAAAGTTGGACTTCAGTACTTACGAGATTATGATTGCGTTATCTATGGAGAAGCTGTCCGATGGCAAGCCAGCGATGGTCCACGTGCGAATTTTTACTGCATCACCCAGCGATTTCATTAGAGACATGTTGTGGGAGCATGGGATCTCTCTGCTCTTACAAAGATTCATCCACTCCTGTGTCTGATCCTGGAAAGCAGCAGATTACTAGTAACGACTTTCTTCATTTTCCTAGATGCAGACAAACACACTAACCTGCTACCAAATACATCACCTGCCCATTTTACCTGAAGACACTGGTGTACCCAGTGTTCTTTTTAAATTTCTGATAGCTTAGTTTAGCTAGTGTGTTAGCACTGCTGAAATTCATCTTTTGGGTTAAAATGCTAATTTGCATTTCACTTTCAATAGCAAACAATAAAAATACTGGTGACTGCCAGTGCTACCCTTCAGTCTCCAGGCAGATACACCTATAGTATCAATTTCAAAATCCTACATCGTCTTGTTCTTAAGTTATCACATTCACAGGCTTTTCAGAAAACTTACTCTACCCAGAGAAGTGGAAATCACTGAGATTTGAACTCATCTGAGATTTTTAGTAGATGCACTTATGGTACAAAGTTTCTGTTTTATTTATATAGCACCAAATCACAACAAAAGTGGCCTCAAGGCACTTTACATTCTGAGGTATAGACCCTACAATAATACAGAGTGTTCACCGCGTTTTCAAGTTATCACATTCATAAGATTTTCAGAAAACTTGAAACATTTTCGTTCACAAATGTAGGTGTTCTCGCCACCTTCCAGCTACAGTGACAACAACATCAGCTTTTTATGGCAGAGCCATAAAAAAAGTCATTAAGCTATTTTCAATACAATCTATGGTCTGTACCTGTCTGTAGCTTGACGTGAATGCTCCCAGGTAAGCTACTATGCCTGCTGAGATGAGGATGTCCCCAATCAGGTTATTGTAGAGGTTTCCAAGTTGTAAGGCCATTTCACTCCAGCGAGTCTTCTCCCCACCCAAACCTCCAATGAGCTGCTCTGCTCGCTCCAGCTTCTTACTGCAAAGATCGACCTGGAAGATATCATTACAAAAGGAAACTGAACAACAGTTCAAAAACAGTGTACTTGATTCCTGTCTGTGTCATATTCTTTTCTTTGTTGTTTTTTTGGTGTTGATGAATAACTGCATACATTTGTTTACATTCAGTGGAGAAACTGCTGACTGTTATAACATTAACATTAACATTTACAGAACACGTAATAGATATGATCATTTCCAGTGATCAGATCTGTTTAAAATTTCAAATATGGCAATTATTAAAATCAATTGGATTCTCCATCAGAGATAGCAAACCTGACTCTCTAGGTCAGCTTTCTTGTTTTTATTGGCATCCAAAGTCTTCTGAAGCTTTGCAAGTTTATCTTGGACTTCTTTTAGAGCAGCCTGCTTTTTCCTCAAGCCCTCCATGGCCACCTTTAGCTTCCCTTCAGCCTGTGCCAGCTTCTCTTTCTTTGGAGCCACCACCTTAGCAACTCTGAAAAACATATAATCTTATCTTCATAAATCTAAATGTGCAATACATAAGAGTAATTTACTAGATATGTGTGAAGTACAGGTGAAACAAACCATTACTCATCTACACTGCATAAATATAAATTAACAGATATCAAAGTTCTGCAACTTCTTGACTGCTTTCAGAACATAAAAGATGAAATACTTCATACTACGTGGCAGCATGAAAATATGAATGAAATAATATCTCATCTTATTGTTTTTAAATTAAGGCTTTTACTGTGTATGGAAAGTGTCACCCGATGCCATCCTTATAATGAAACTGGATACTGTTGTTGAGAAATATTAAGAACTTCACTGCAGACAGGAAAATTTAATTTTATGACAAACTTTGCATCAATAAATAAAAGTAGCATTTAAAAATGTCACAACAATAATGATGCTAACATTTCCTTTTCAATGAGTCATATCTTGGAATTGGCCTTGCAGATGAATCACTTGGGACCTGGCATATTCATGGTATACAGCCAGAAACTTTGAAGCTAACTAAGCCTCATGTTAATCACTAAGACGGATGAAAAGCTTTCCCAGGCTTGGTGCATATACATTAGTTTTCAGAACTAAGAACAGAAGATGAGAATATTACTTACTTGTCATACTTGTCCATGGCACAAACCCACTTACACATACCCTCAGCTGCAGTGGATGCAGTTCTAATCTTTTCTGGCACAAAGTCTGGGTTGGTAATGTACTTGGTGCGGATGATGGCCATAAGATTTGGAGGAATGTTATCTTTGTCATACTCATGGAGGCTCTGGAGAAACCTTAGGTCTCCCAGAAGCTTTTTGGCTGGGCCCCAAAAGTCTTCCACTTTTTTACCAGAGCCTGAGGGGTCCGGCACACGATCTGGTTTGATGCCTTTAAGAATGCAAATTGCCTCCATAACCAGCTTGACTGCTGTGGGTGGGCTTTTCATGGACTTCACCACTGTGATATCCTGTTGCCAGAATCATTAATCACTATTTGCTGTACACTACATTTAGCCTTTGAGCCATATTAAAATATTCAGCTTTTACCTGAGGGGTCAGAGTATTCAACGCAGCCAGGGCCGACTCCAGGATGGGCATAGCTTCAGCCAGGTCAGCATCACATTCATCCTTGATAGCTTTGGCAGCCATGGCTTGTTCGTTGGCCACTGCTTCATCTATTTTCACCACCTTCTCTGTCTCAGCCACCTCCACAGATTCATGTTCAATCACCACCATCATCTCATCAACCTCTTTGCTAGCTACAAGCAGCTGTGGCTGTAGAGCCTCTAGCTCAACTTGCATGGTAGCCACTTGTTCTGCAGCTGATTCCAGCTTTTCCAGACCGACCTCATAGCGACTTTTCATCTTCATCACCTCACTGAGCAAAGGACAGAGGGATTAAAGGGAAACGCTTACACCTGCAAACTAGATTTTTGTGCCGCTTGATTCACATCAACTGATGAAGTCAATTTAAACTAAAACCTAAAAGCAGCACTTGAATGAAAAACGTTACAAAGGAATAGAGATACATAAAATATATCTTGATCTTACGCTCTTCTTGTCTTCAGCAAAGCTTTGAAGGTGGAAATGAGCTCCAGATATGAGGTTGGAGTGACATAATTGTGACGCTGCAACTCAGTCAAAAAGCGGTGAGACAAATTAACGGTTGAGGTGTGGAAGCTCTTGCACATAGTGATGCAGCCTTCTCGGGCCTCTTCCGTCATCTCAACATCCTCCAGGAAGCGGCAGGCCACTGCCTGCAGGGCATCTTCAGGCCAAGTCTAACAAGGAAGGAAATAGGTTGTTTTCCTGTTTTTAACAGGTGTGCTTCCAGACATTTCTATTTACCCTCTGCTATGTGGTACTGGTAATGTTATCAGTTACTAATGAAGCATGGAGCATGAAATACACTACATGCTCTGTGTTTACTGGTCAACTATTAGTGCAAACCTCTGATGGGACAAAAAGCACAGCAAAACATGTATGTAACATACATACACTCACCTGAAACCAGTCAATAGTACAGCAGTTAATGAGTGCGGGGAAACGTCTCAAACGGTCCCTGAAAGCATCTCCAATGGGACTCATGGCCAGCACCACATGCAGCTGTGTGCGACAGCGCTCTAAGAACATGTTGAAAAGCGACAAGGGACTGCCATCTGTTTGTTTTTCTCTATCACGCTGCCTGTCCAGCACACGCATTCGCTCACAAATTTCCTGCTTCTCATCCACCGCAAACAGGTTAGGCACCTGGAAATAAGAAAATATTTACAATTTCGCACCTTTTATCCATGTGTCACCATCTGTTCACCTGAATGAAGTAGTCAGTCTCTCTCTTCCATCCACTTTACCTCACCAGTGTTGAGCAAGTTGCCAATGTCCTCCAAGAATGACTCCATTTTGATCTGAGCGTCTGTAAACAGGAAAACTCCATGAGCCTCTCCTTCCGTAGCCTTCCTCAGGATTTGTTTCAGGTCATCGTGCCATTCAGTGGTTCCATAGGTCTTGGATATTTCCACCTGGAAAAGCTCTGCCTCTGCCATGTAGGCAGCCAGACGGGTGAGAGACTGACGCCCACTCCCACCAACCCCTACCAGCAGGGCATGGCCACTGGGTTGCTTGAGGATGCGGGAAATCCGGCACACATGCTCGATGGCAAAACGGAAGAGCACCAGATTCATTGGTGCTTTGCTGGTGTTGTTGAACTCCTCCAAGTGTGATTCCACAACCTGTCGTAGCCGATCTAAGTCATGAACTTCGCGGTAGCTGCGGTCCTCACCTTTGGGGTCATGGAAGTCACAAAACATGAGGCTGCGCAGGTCATCTTCAGTCACCTTTCCATCTTGGTCCTGGTCCAGATGCTGGAAAAGCTGATGGAAGTTCTCCTTCATGTGAGTCTGACACACAACCTGTAGATGACTTACAAGCCAGGATCGATCGGTGTCGTGGACCAGTCGATCGTAGTACACCCTCAGGACCTGTGGATTAACAAGAAAAGGAAAGAAACAGACATGTGCAGAGACAGATATGGACAGATCTCAACACCAAATCTTGTTGGCTTGACTGAAGCTATTATATAATGGATTTCCACTTTCCACAGCAATACGTTAGGTTACTTTAGTAATGCTGCTTTCATGTACCTCATACTGTTTGTAATGTACGACATTACCTCATGGACCCAGAGCCGTTTGATGACAGACTGTTCCTCTGCAGTCTCTGGCCGTGACAGGCAGATGCCCTGGATAACCCGGGAGACATCACGTAAATTGAACAAGTAATGGGACTTTGTGGGGGTTGGTAGCAGGTTCTTGGTGGCCTCTTGGTAAACTGACAAAGTGCTATGGACGATCTGAGAGGTCAGAGTAGCAAATGCCTTGGGGAATAAAAAGCTGCAAATCAAATGAATTCATTGGTGAGATCCTGTTCCTGGAGTTTAGTCAGAAAAATTAATCTGTAATTGTTGTTTTAACTAAACACTGAACTCATAAATATATGGTATTATCAAGAATCTATCTTCAAACAAATATAACTGTTTTCAAAATGCAAAAACATCTTTAAAACATATATATTTTTAAAATGCAGCTGCCATATGTGCCTGGATGAGTGCTAGTGGAGATCTGAAATCTGTCCAAAAGATCTGATTGCTTTTGGTCTTATAGTCTCTGAAGTAAACAATGTGGCAGAGCAAAAAGGGGGGAGCAAAAGTACCACCTTTAATCCTCAAATGACTGACACAGACACTGATGTACAGAATAATTGGATCCTAGCTGGTATTTACTATATTTTGCTCAAAAAGATCTTCTGCAGTATTGAGTAACTGATTATCCTGTATATGCAAGGCATGGTTATTTACACAGGTACATTTGGTAAATTTGAATAAAATTACTGTCTCAACATCCTAATTGTTAGTGTTACCATATGGTAAAATGCCAATTTGTGATCCTGGAGAAGATTGTATACATGGTCTTCTCATCAAAGTCATTAATGGTGATCATGTTGAAGTGACGCAGGAACCGAGGAGTGACAGGGTTACGCCCCCCACCTAAAAAAAAGCAGACAACAAAAATACAAACTGGAATTACTAACTCACAGTTTGAAGCCTGATAAAGCAAGTATTTTACATCCTTGTCTGTAAAATACTTACACAGTATAGTATATGTAGTAAAAATTTAAGGAATTTGTTCAAAGGTTTTGAGCGCATTTTGTTGCAAAATGCAACTTATTAATATATTGACATTTTATCAATATAATGAAGGGCATGATTCCAGTGAGAAACATACTGGCTTCCCTTTGAGACAGTTTTTACGGTTGAGTACAGAAGATCAATAGAAGCCACGATCACATGGTGTTACTGCGATCACCTGAAGCTCAGCAAAACCAGTGTGGTTTTGGCAGACTACCAAGCAGCTTCCAGAGGAACAAGAGGCCTGCTGTCATAGTTTAATGCAGGGAAACAAAGTGTAGAAGGTGGGCACCTAGCAGTCAAATCAATGAAAAACTCAACTGAGGCCACAGTACCTCTCCTCTCTCCTTTACCTGAGATTGACAATCCCTCCAACCTTCTTCGATTGGGACAAACAATGGCAAGAAAAAATCTAAACTTAACATAAAAATTATACATTAATAAAATCTATTGGTTTAATTAAACATGTGAAAATTTTTTGTTTTTATTTGAATTCTTGAGATGAGTCATCTTGACCAGCTATCACCGTGGCAGCTGGTAAACACTTGGGACAGCATTTAGTTTCTGTGGCTGCCAGATACGCAGACCTCAGAAAAACTAAAAAACTGTCAGCTCACGCATCACCAAAACTGTGGCCACCTGAGAGTGGCTCCCATCCCCTTCCTTTTGCAGCTGTCACTGCCAGCTGCTTCAGTGGAGGAGGCTGCCTTCATGTTTACACTGGTTGTTGTATTGGAGACAGATGTGGTAAGCATTTTTTCCATTTGTAAAAACCTTAAGGCAATGAGAAGCTCACAAAACGGCAGGAAATGGTTTGTGACACTGACTCAACAGTCGCTCGAGCAACAGAAAAACAAGAATACTCACTCTACAAACATTTTAATCAAGCACTGACATTTCTGTCATTGGCTGACGGCATTTCTAATTAACCTTTAAGTATCAGTGCGGCTACTTACCAGGTGGTCCCATCGCACATATGATCAGGATATCCGTCAGATTAATCATGGCGCAGTCCTTCAAGTCATACCAGTTCCAGTGATCAAGCCACTGGCGAAGCAGCTCCACAGGAGGTTGTGCACCATAAACCTCTCTCGCTGGCATGTTTACATCATCCACAAATACCACCTAATAGAATGTAACATTAGTATTCTTAAACTTAAACTGCATATACTAGAGAAAAACAAATTATCTGGTGTATTTAAAACTGTACGCTGCCACACTGTTTAATGCTCAATAGATCGAGTGCACACCAGCAAAGAAACAAGATGTTCAAAAATAATAAAATGTAGGTGATAAAGAGGCGCTACCATTTTTTTCCCCACTGGAGGGCCAAACACTCCTTTGCGCCGCTTATCTAGCTTGGAAATAATAATGTTTTGTGTCTGGGCAGCTGTAGTCTGGGCTGAGAAGTTGATAAACAATGGGGTGTACACATCCTTCTGTATCTTATTCAACAGGAAGTCCTAGGCAAGAGATTTGAAATATGAACACAAGTTATCATCAGATCTCAAGGTATGGGAGCATACGGTAAACAGTATATTACATTTCTTTCTTTGTTCATTATTTATTATTTGTTTATTTACCAGGAGTAATGCATCTTAATGGACATCAGTGTATCAAAAATATAAACTGTAAACATGGCAGATTACAGCAAACCTGCTAGTTTACATCTGTAGTTTCAGGGCAGGTCACATAATACTTTGTAATAAAAAAGATACACAGATATAAAGCAAGAACAAACACTAATAACACATCACACAGAAATGTGTTACTGATCAGAGATCTGGTGTTCCGTTAGTAGAAAGGGTGATGGTCACACCAACGTATTCCAGCTATTCAGTTTATTTACTTTTAGTGTAACTTATATATAAAATAAATCACCTTCCTCTCCTTTCCTGCTGATCTTCTCTATGTTATAACCAGGTATATATCACAGCCTTAACTGAAACCTTCTGTTAACCTAAAAAGTCGATATCAGAGGCACTAAGTAAAAGTTCCTCTGGATATTTACATCAAATTGGCTTAATATTTTTGACCTCGACAACAAGGTATCACACTCCAAGACATGAGACAAACAGAAATCTTGCTCTTGCACTCAGTGGAGGGTTTATACTCATAAAGGCTTTCTTTCTGGTTTATTCAAATCCTACAAGTGATTTATAAAGAACTAGGTATGTCAGTAGTAGTAATACTTCTAGAAAATTAATAACCTTGTTGATTGCCGCACACAGAAAAAACAAACAAACAAACAAACAAAAAACACTGTGCTCATTTTCACCCCATTTTAAATTAACACACCAAAAGTACCTGTTACAAATACACCTTAAAAGGATCATTTTCAATTTTATCTGGACAAATGATTATGATAAGCTTTTTAATCTAATTAAAATTAAAAGTGGCTGTCAGTATGTATTTCATTAGAAAAAATTCTCAGTTAATCCCTGAAAATGACTCCAAAATAAATTGTGAAAAGAGGTGTCTCCCTGAGGAGAAGCTCTAAAGTAATGGTGCACAGGCTAAAACGGTAAAATCAGTGACTTTTTCAAACTGCATGAGTTTACAGAAAGGACATTTTACTAAAAGCTCAAAATAACGGGCACCCACTGAACAAATCTCCTTCTGTGTTTATATGAACAGGGAACATAGCATACATAGAGAGCTGATGCATTTTATTAGGATTTTATCTTTAGGTTCAGAGCACATCCTTAGCTTGCTTTCTGCATAAGCATATATTAAGCGGTCATATGGAGGTTGTCAAACTATTTGAATAATGAGCTGCTTAATCAAAGGGAGCGTGTGATGTGAATGATCACAAGATGCAGACAAAGTGCATCACCCTCTTCCCTAAATTATAAACCAGCAGCACCACTCGTCTGAGTCTCACCCCAGATTAGTGTGGTGCAGGTGAATTTGCTTTAAGTAGTCGGTCGAGGATACAAGTGCGGGCACGGTGCCATACATATTCACATAGTCTGAGCGTTTATCACTTGTGCCAGATTTGGGATTCTGCCACGGTCTGCTGGTTATGACATGGGACAGAGCCACTTCAGCAGGCAGGCAGACAGACAGACAGTGGAGTACAAGGCAGACTCCCCAGTGAGATGATCTCCACTCACCCCAGAGTCTGAAGTTTGAACTTGCTAATGGATGAACTAATGAAGCAAAGGAACGGAGGACGGATTAGTCCTTGATATAAATAGTCAAAGCACTGCTGAGAGATACTCTGTATTCTTCCAAGGTGGTCATTTCACACCTGGCTTCTGTAGCTGCCTCCAAATGATTGGTGTGCTCGCAGCACTTACTCTAGCCTGGGACTGCAAGTCCTACACATAAGTTTAATCATCTGAGTCAGTGATGCTATCAGTGGCACAGGCAATGTTTGTCTGTATCTGATAACAATTTATGTAAATAAAAAACAGCTTTAAAGTGGACAAGATAATAATAGCAGAACAGGGCAATGTCCCAGTTTTGTCTCAAAGTGAAAAATGTCCTAACAGACCACATCAGAGTGAGCTGATTTTCAGTGAATTTAATCAAAATTTGAATAATCTTTACCTTTTTACAATGCAATTTTTAAAAGTTACAGGCCATCAAAATACATACATATTGCCATTTTGCCAAAGCAATATGTATTACTCGTAGATGACTTATTTAACTGTTTGTACTATGTAAGATGTGGTTCTGACTGGATATTATCATCATTGTTTGTGGACATGTGACCTACTGCATCACTAAGTTAATGTCTTCTGAGCATTCATAGCTTCTTAAGTACAGGAAATAGAAAAATGCAACATTAGAGTTCTGAAAGAAATATTTAAGCTATGTAAAAAAATGCAACCAAATTAATTTTATTTACACTCCAAATGTCACAACTAACCACCTTCAATTGCAAATTAAATAGCTTTTCACAGAACTGTAGTAAAGTAGGAAACACTATTATTGCAATCCTGGATCTTTGATTGGTTTTCTGATCATTCACAAAAGAAAACTAGACAATTTTAAATCAGCTGCCCTAAAGTATATCAGGAAAGACTACTGGACCATCAGGTTGCCAGCTGTCTGTATCAGTGTTTGCAATAAAGTATAATCAAGGCATTCATTTTAAAAATTAGAGTTCAGGATGACATGTAAGAGCAAGGACATGTATGTATTTGCAGGTGAGGAGAAGAACTTGAACAGAGCCAGGTCTTAGTGTGGGTAAGAGACTGGCAGCTACAGTAAGTTCTGAATATACTGTCCAAGGGCTTTGTTAGGCAAACAGTACACTGTTGCAGTAGTCTAGGAGGGAGGTGATGAAGATATGAGTGTGGGTTTCAGTCTGAGAATGAAGGCCATTGTCTGGAGAAGTTCTTTGGGTGGTAAAGGGCAGATTTAAAGATGGATTTGACATGTGATGGGAACAAGAGAGCAGAGTCCAGGTTGACACCCAGTTCGCAGACTTCTAGAAATGTGTGTGAAATGGAACATCCACCCACATTAAGATGAAGATGAGCCACTTTTGCGGGCAAAGTTTTGAAAGCCACAACCAATAGTTCATTTTTATTGTACTTTATTTTGAAAAAGCTGGTTGAAATTCTGATGTCATTCAACCAACCGACAAAACCAGAGGAGGGAGCTAATTGGACAACTTGTAGTTGAGATACAATAGAGCATCAGTGGAAGGTCGCCATATGGTGACACAGTTGTTTTTGTTGTTGTTTGTTTTTTAGAGAAAGAGGCAAAAAGCAGCTGTTACCATATGAGTTCTACAGAGTTGCTGATCACGTCAACCATGATGGGAGACAGGGTAGGTAGGCACGACTTAACAAAGGTTGTATTAAATGACAGCTATTATAATAATGTGGACTATTAACATCTTAGATCAATTTCACATTCAAAAGTGGTTTTATTCTAAATGTAACTACAAATTAGGCACTAAGTAATGATTACATCCTTCTATTACAGCAATGTAAAAAGACTGTTCTTGTCTGACATCATTTGAACTAACAGCTTTGAGCTTCATAGAGTTTGCTATACTGTGTATATTACCTCAAATCAGTTTGCGTTAACACAAAATACTGTAGTGCTTTCGAAAGGTTCGATCTGTAAAGTAGATGTATTGCATGACTCACTGTAATGTAGACACTCTTGCCAGTGCCAGTGGGACCGATGAAAATAGTGGGTTTCTGGTGAGTGACGAGTAGCTCCATCAGTGCCATGTAGCGTACTGTGTTCTCAGTGGGAACAATGATCTCATTGAACTGCATGTCTTTGCCTATGGGGGGAGCAGCCTTTAACTTATCTGTCCAAAGCTCCCACCTGCCCGGGCCCTGACATGGAAATAATGAAAAGACGAAACTTTCATTTACGATATAAAGCTCAGTGAGTGCTGGACACATACAGTACCAGACTACTAATCACAGATAATACTATTTGATGAAATGGCCACCGGGCTTGTCAACAGTTAAACTGCTGCTTAAAGCAGGAAGGAATTGCTCTCCTCAGATCACAAGCACGAGGAATAAGAGGGTACAAGGATCACAACCTGTGTGTGTGTGTGTGTGTGTGTGTGTGTGTGTGTGTGTGTGTGTGTGTGTGTGTGTTTGTTTCATCATCTGGTATGTTATCTCTCATGTACATATGTCCTTTTCAAAGCAGATATTAAGAATATCTCAAATGTCCGTGTTGAAAAGGGAACTAACCTTTTTCTAAGAAAACAATCCTTGAATGAAAAATAAAAAATTACTAAAATTTACAGCACATTAAAGCCAGATGGCGGGATGTGAAAGAGACTGCAGTATGCAACCATAAAGGTCACAGACAGACAATAAATTACTGTCCCTTTTCCCCAACAATCTCAGGGGAGGAAAGATTTATTGGTATGTCACTCCATCTAGATAACAAAACTCAGAGTTAAGTTCTTTTTTGTACATATTGTGATTATGGCAAAAACAAAACCACTGCTATCTTCAGTTTTCTTGTTTTTATTCTATTTTATTCAGGGTTAGGATTTATTCTAATCCTAAAACACTTGAAATTTATATACCAGCATCTTATAAATATCATGCACAAAAGTATCTTACCTCTTGCACTCTTACCTCTTTAACGAAGCAGTACTCGTAGAGGGTTCCCTTAGTGGGTAAGGGGAGTGTCAGCTGATTCGGTGGAGCCTCCACAGTGACCAGAATGCCATGGCGGGCTGCTGTCTCCTTACTTAAGGGGCCATTCATCACCTCTCTTACCAGAGCATCAAACTTTACTCGGCCCAAATCGTCACAGCTAGCACCCACTGACCAGATCAGGCAGAACGTAAACATGCCCTTTGTAAAAGAAAAGGAACATCATTACTGGTTTTGACTGCTCAAGCATATCAGTATGTGTAGGGTAATTGCCAATAAACCAAGTCCTGGTTTCCAAAAGAAATGCTTCCAGTTGCATTATCATTTGAAGACTGTTTATTTATCACAAACTGAAGATGTAACAATGAACTCCTTCCTAAATAAGCATGAAAGTTTAAAAAAAAAAAAAGGTTATCCAGAACTACCTGTGCACACGGTCAGAAAACCGTGAGACTCCTAACCGCTCTGTCCATGCTCCTCCCCTTCCCCCTCACACAGGGTTTCATGCTACTATTGCACTTACATACTTAAAGTAAGAGGTACCCCCTTTTAGATTCCAATCCCAAACATTACTTTATGTAAACACAACATATATTTTCATATTTATTAATCCTGAAAAGATGACTTATGTAATGAATCTATGAATTATAAAACAAATACGAACTCAAATGTAAATAAAATTCTAAAGCAGACATCTGGCGCCTACAGTATGGATATATGTTGTGGATATGATTGATGAAATCAATGGCGAAAGCTCAAAGTTCAAAAAATAATAATTACTCCTCTACTCAGGAAACTGGGGTTGTTTATGAGCTAATCACATCCCACTCACCACAAACAACATTAAAATACATTGAAAAGACAACTTTCCAAGACATTTAAAAATGTCATCTCACTACCTGAGGCCAGGAGAAGCCCAGGACCCCTCTGCAACAGCATCTGACGATGGGTCCAAGGATTTCATTCAAATACCATGGATATGCCTCCGCAGACTGTCACTGACCCACTACCAAACTGGTCAAACTGAACATGCCTTCTCCAGATCCTGCCTGTCACATGTGCTCATGATGAATCTGCTCTAATCTGTGAAAAGCACAGGATTCCAGTGGTGGACCTGCCACTTCTATGGCAAATGCCAATTGAGCTCCATGCAGTGAGCACAGGGCCCACTAGAGGATGTCAGGCTCTGAGGCCACCTTCATGAAGTGTGTTTTTGATGGTTGGTTAGGTGAAATTCACACCAATCGCCTGCTGGAGGACATGTTTTAGGGCCCGCCTGTCTCCTGGAATGTCCTGGTGAAAGACTTCTACACCGTAGTATATTTACCCAATGAGCAGTCTTAGACGACTAAATAGACTACATATTCTGGTGGGCGTGAGAAGGTAAACAGATACCACCAGTCTAGCATAAAAATAAAAATCCCATGGACATATAGGATCTGTTCTAAAACATTTTACTAAAGAGTCATAGGTTGTGTTTATTATACTAATTTAAAGCATTCAGGCACACCAGCCCAGCTCCAAGTACTGTCCAGGTTATTAAATGAGACAAAAAACAAAATCCAAAAAGAGAGGACCTTTGTTAGAACAAAAACCCAGCAGGGGATACTGTAGGAATTGGAAATGAAGCTTAGCAGCCTCATGATAGCTCCTGCTGTTAAAAAGCTGATTAATTCAACACTTTGATAATGACTAGCTGAGAAACATAGGAGCGAGGGTTGAAAGGCATTCATCAGTGCAGTATGCCACAGGGGGATAATAGCAGTGCTTTCAAAAGACATGATTCAGAGGCAAAAAATCAATTGGAACGGGGGGGGGGGATGAAAGGGCTCATCTGCTAAAATTTTTCCGTTTTTTGTCGGGGCAGACCCTATTAATGTAGTAAATTTAGAAAGACAAAAGGAATATTTTCTTTTCTGTGTTATATCTGTATTGTTAACACTGAGCTACAGATTACAGAAAATAAATGCTTCCACACTTTAATACTTTAAACTACAGTATTAATTTGTATTACTCAAGTATGATTTTAGAAACAAACTGGGGTTTTTTTGTATCAAAGTAACAGCAGTATTTTTTTTCTCATTTACGTTCATGTAAGCATTTCCTTACACTTCCAAGAGCAACATCCCAGACTTACAGCGTCAACACAAAACAGAACCTGACAGTGCCAATTTTTTATGAGACATATTCTCAATTTGTATTCTGTGCATATAACAGGACTCAGATTTGCAGTACACCGCATATTTTTTTATGTGATCAAATGAGAACGGACACAATGGGGAGTCTTGGATGTTGGTTCAGTAATTCTAAGCTCTTGCGAGTTTGACTTTTTCTGTTTGTACTGTATCATATCAACTAATTAGCCAAAATGCTGTATGCCGAATTATGCATATCAAAGAGGTACAGAGCTGCAATGACTGTAGGAAGTGAAAACTGTATATTGTGGACTGCTCTGTAAAGCCATCTTTTAGGGTTGGGCTAAAATGCTAAAAAGGTATAAAGACCTTTACTTATTTCATATGTTACTATGTTTTATATTACTTCAATAGAAAGTAGCAGCATTAGCAGCAGTAGTGTGGAAACAAACCTCCAGCCAGGAGCAAATATTTTTTTCATCCACATTCTTAATCTTTGCTTCATCCTGAAATTCATCCATCATACAGTCCATCAGATTCATGAGGGACTTCACTAGGTTGGTGTCAGACGTTGAAGACAGCTCCTAAAATCAAATTTGGAATAAGAATGATGTTTAAAAAAAAAAAGTCAACCAGCCTCAGAAAAAATTAATTTGTTAGTATAGAAGGCAACTATAAACATCTGAAAGTAACAGAAGCATAAAACTAAAATTACACAAAATTCATTTGCAAAAGAAATCATGCAAATGCCCCAGGCAGTTTCTGTTCAATTCCTGGCTGACTGGACCACTTGCTGCTCTAAAATCGAAGTACTGGCAACTTGAAAGTGTTTTTAAAAAAGCACCTTGGTGGCCTTTCGAATGAGCTGTAGGCAGGCTGGCAGTAGGCGGTCAAAGAGGGCAGTGATGAGGTCTTTGTGCGTAGCACTGACTGTAGGAGGCAGGGTACTGAGCCAGGACAGCATGAGAGGCCGCCAGCCAAGCATATGTGGCTCCATGTAGATCATACCACAGCGAGACACCTGCCACAATCATTTATATCACATTAGAAAATAAACATGTAAACAGTTATCCTTCATCACTCACAAGAATATTGTTCGTAAATAACATTAACTATAAACCGTCAGGCAGAATTATGATAGACTCCTTATCAGAAGACAAAGCTATACAATGCTGAAAGTAGATGTGATATAAAAATGGCAGTGGAGCAAAAAACATATACTGATAGTGCAAATTAATGCACAGTGCATTCATCACATCATTTGTAATTATTATCTAATGAAAGAGTTGCTGCCTTAAGACAGAAGTTCTCTGTAACATCCCATTAATAGCTTGGCAAAGAAGTACTAATAAAGCTAGAAGATATTATCAAAAACAGTAAATAAGTTAAGGTTTTAATAAACATACTCTTAAACAGAGAAATAAAAACTGAGGGATCAATAGTGCACAAAAGTGTTGGAAATGCACAAATTGGGAAGAGTTCACTGTGATCACAAAATGTTTGATGCCTCTTCATTCAGCGTAATGAAAGGAACAGATGCCAGGCTACAGAGAATCAAAAATAGAAGTCTGTTTAATAAAAAAAAGCAGAGGCAGAAGCTATTCTCTCAAGACATCTATGCATTTGAAGCACATCCTTTGTTTATGCCTCACAACAAATAACCAAAGAATATATACTGCAAGAAAACTACAGGTACACAAGGACTGCAGGTTATTTCAAATGGAAGAGAGAGGTGTGTCACCCCTGTGATCTCTTGTTTTGACGATTGACAGATTACGCACCCTATAGCACACATTTCCTTTAGCACCTTTGAAATTACACAGTGGAGGGTGGAAACGGTGAGGAGGAGGTTGGGGAGGATGCTATCTCAAGTGTTATGCCCTCCTGATAAATGTCACTGTGGCTTCGTAAAGAAATGTGGCTTATGTTAGCGCATGGCTGTCTAGAGTCTCCCAAAGCCAATAGCAGAGGTGGCCGTATAAATAACAACAGTGCAAACAGAAAAGTAGCATTCGAAGACTGAATACCTCTGCAAAGGCTCAAAATACCACAGCATGCATGAACTGAGAGCCTGAACCTCGTTTAGAGTGTGTTTGTCTATCTTGAAAATTACGTCTGAGAACCGTTTTTATTTGTATAAATGTATTCACCAGGACATGGAATGGGTGAATACATATATCTGTTCAGATTTTCAGTAATTCTGCAAACAGAGAAGATCAACCAGTCAAATAACCCCCACTGATGTTGTTAATATGACATTTCAAAATGGCAGAAAAAGGCAGAAAAGGGGGCTGAATTCCCAAGAATAAAATTCTTCACAGTCCCACAACAAAACAGAAACATCTGTCATTCTAATTATTGAAACATTAAAAAAAAGAGAATTTCAATAGAACAAAAAAAAAAATTCCCAATAAACAAACCCAGAGACCGCAGAGGTCGAGTCCTCTAAAACAGGCTTTTGACCAGAGTATTCATGAATGACTGAACTTCAAGGTGACCTCACTATTTATAGTTCTGTCGTTATTTATCTTGTGCTTGGCTTTGGTTCAGGACCTCGGTTCATCTTCTGCCTGAAATAAGCTGTTTTAGCTTAAGACCACCTTACCGTCAAGGCTTTCTTCAGATTGAAGGCACAGCTGTGTGCCATGATAGAGGTATCTGCACTCATTGACATCATACAGAGCCACAAGTAGAACCTGCCTGATAGCCAGATTAAATTAAAGGAATCTCTCACCGTGGCTGGAGATGCCACCTCCAGGTCCATGGGTTCAAAGATGAGGCTCATTTGTGGTGACATTTGAATGATCTCACCGCTCATCAGACACAACTTCTTGTTGTCATCAAGTACTGTGTTCATGTTCTCGATCCACACAGCATCCACTGGACCATCAAAGATGAGCCATTTTCTGTCAGGGCTCTGAGACACACAAGGAATATGAAATTCATACCATAAGAAATCATTTCAACACAACTGAAGCTAAATTGTTAAGCTGTGAGGTCAAAACATAAAGTAAGGTTACGATTATTAACCACAATCATGAGCTGCTTGCTTGCCAGCAGTATGTTGATATAGTCATCAGAAGACCATTTATGAGTGCAGTGACTCTGTATAACACTGAAGTTATGCAGTGTTGTACAGTGAAATATAAAGCCTTTAAAAATGACTGTTTAGTACAACCAACAGAAGTTTAGTGATGTGTAAAATCATTCTGGTGACTCTGTAAGTTTTATATTTTTGTAGTATCTTCATTTTTGCAGTTTATAGATGATCCCTGCACACTCATCTCACAGCCAGCTACAGTCAGAGATCAGTATGAAATGTCCAGCTCATTTTGAAAATAGCTGTTACTCACTCTGTTGCTGGAAAAAAAAAAGTCAACAGCTCTCAGCATCCAAAGAGTCGCAGATGTACTCAACCTGCAGTTATTTATTTTAGTCTGTGAGAAGAGTTGAAGTATCAAAATAACAGCTAAGATAGCGAGGTAATTCGGTCTGTCCTGCCTGTGCACAGATTAGCAAGCACATATACACCTTCAGTCCGAATGCATGTTGCCCAGTTGCACCAACAGGTTGTGTGGGCTTTACCTGTATGTCGTGTATGCCGTGCATGAAGCATGGCGATCTGGAAACTTTGGTAATCAACAAATTTAACAACAAAACAAATATTCAAAATAAAGTTTGAGGATCATGCACATTAAGGAATTTTCCCAGAAGAAAATGCAAAGAAGGTGGGCGTGGTCTGAAAATATCAGAGAAACCAGGAAAAACACGAGTGTTGATAATTATGATGTTCAGGGTTAGAAAAAATGTGTTTAAAGGTTTGTGAAAAGAGTGCATGTCTTACAACTTTATGTGCCAGTATTGCCCACATACTGCACACTGAAATCATTGTGCATACGTCCAAGGTCACAACTGAACTCCTGTGAATTACAATGTAAGTGAAGAATGTCTGCTAAATAAATGAAATTAACACCCACATTGTCATAATGGGGGCTGACAACAAGTGTCAATTCTCCAGTTAAATGGGCTGGCAAGAGCTGTACTTTAAATTGATTTGTTATAATATAAACAAATGGAGATGCCTGGGCCTGGGCCATCTGGTGCTTGTGAGGGAAGTGAACATGCAGTAATTTAATGATCTGGGGGAAAAAAAAAAAAAAAAAAGCATTTTGTATGCAGAAATTTAATACACTACAACGCAGTTTACTCCAGATTAGTGCACATGAAATGAGTTTAGTAAAATGTGTTGCAGGAAAAGAGAGCAAAAACAACGGAAGACCACTGTCTGCAGAAGAAAATGACTTTAAAAAAGCTAGATTTGTTTTCTGTTTTGTTTGCATCAGTATATAATGTTACTCCTTACAATTTGTAATATGACAGCTTTATATACTAACACTTTTTTTAAATGACAACTTAATTTGGAAACACTGAGAATAAAGGGAAGAAATGATTTTCCATTAGGACATGCCTCTAGTGCAGCCTGTAAATTGTCTGCCTGTGTGTGTCTAGTGTGTGTGTGTGTGTGTGTGTGTCACAATGAAAGAGAGTTATTAAAGACCTAATTTTAACAAGACAGCCGAATGTTTCTCTTGTTTACCTGCCACTGAAGCCTTTCTTTCTACTAGCTTGCAATTAATTGGAATGTCATGCCTATTGTATAAAGATCCGTCAAAACTCATTAACTGAGGGTGAGCAGACAATAATGTATCTCGATCTCATCTTATTCCTGCACAGCTACCAACAGTAGGTGGATGCACATAGGACATTTGGTCCAACTGTACCACAATTACCATGTGCTTTAAAGTTTTACCTTGCAGGGGGAGTGCAACAGCAGTTTCCTGCTTTCCTGATTCAGTTCTGAATTACTCATTACGAACAAAGCATATGCTGTATTGCCGCCTGCCTCGCAATAAAGTCAGAATAATCTACACTGGCAAACATTCCCATTCAAAATTTTTATTTATCTGCACGAAGACAAACAAATAATAAATAATTTTTTTATTATTTTTTTTACTTTTAACTGATACAAAGTTGTTCCAAAAACATTTTTATGAGCTGACAGATAAGTGCAATAATGTTACAGAAATGCTAAAATTATGCGGCAATAAAGTATAGTCAATTTCTACTCCACAAAGAAAACATCCTTGCAGGATGATGTTGCTTGGATCCAGGGACGAGAAAGAGACAGCTAGTCCAGTAGTTCATGAATTTCAAAAAGCTTACTCGACCTTTAACAGTTTAATCACAGTTCTGCACTATCTGCAGAATATATTTAAACTGCAAGCACTAAAATCACATGCATAAAACTGCTAATTATATTCTCAACAGAAAAGCATTTTGTCCAAAAAGAAAAGCAACAGAAAAAAAGGATTTAGTGTACACCTGTTCTGCCCAGTTCCATTTTCATACTTTTATAGTTGGACCCTGATATAATAGCTGTGCATGACTAACTGTTAAAAATAATTCTTATTTATCTCATATCTGAAACAAGCATCCACCACTGGGAGAGGAAAAATATGATGCAAAATAGAAAAAAGGATTCACTATAACCCTGTTTAGAGCACAGTTAGCATAGCAAAGGGTCAGCTGATTTTGATGTTTTGGTGCTCAGATACCTGTAGTAATAGCAGTAGTAGTAAGTACTAGTAGAGTTGCTTTAACTTTTTGACTCATTGACTGTTTCTGACCTGAAATTTCTGATGATCTCCTGCTAGTACTCTGCAGGCTTTTGCAAACCATTCATAGGCAGCAGTCTTACCTGGGAGGCAGCGAAGGATCTGTAGCTGACAGCAAGGATGCCATCAGACCACTCGTGAGAGACAGGGTCAAACTGGCCGTACAGCTGGCCCATGGTAATGGATTTGGGATTGATTACTGTGATCTGTACCTGGTTCTCATCCATCAGACCCTGATATAACAACACAAAAAAGCCATGTGTGCAAAGAGATATTCTTACTGGGAAAAACAAAAGGTGTCCAGACAAATACAAATCAGACAAACGTGAGCCACATGATTATACATAAGATGACTGCACTCCGTAGTTGAGGCAAAAACAGACTAAATGTGTTTCTATGACACTCATTTGACCAACCTGTCTTTGCCTTGACACATAAATTGCTTACAAAATTACTGCCAGTATGACAGGATTCGTGCTAACTGAAGAAGAGAAGCAAAACCTGCTTCAAATGGCACTTCAGATAGGATGTCAGTTTGAGTTAAAAAACTGCTGGAGGAAAAAAACAAAAAACAAAAATGGAGCGTGAGGGGAGGGAGGCTGGACATGATCAGTGGATGTGCAGCGACAAGGATGACGATGATAAATGTGGCATTCCCAGGCGCTCCATCAGCAAGCCTTCATCTGTCTCCTTGGTGGGATGCCTCTCAGCCCTCTCAGCCATGTAAATACAACAAGCCAGTTCTGGTCCTTTCTGGGAGATCGATAACTACTAAACAAAGACTACAGCTCTGACAAAGTGGATGGATGTGTTTACTTGGGACAATCATGTAGCTCAGATAAGCCTTGAATATTGCATGTAAGACATATTTTTACTTGACACAAAGGGCTAGGTTTTGTTTTTTTCTTTCACAGATTAAATTTATGTATTAAGGACTCAGGTAGCACTATTAAAAACTACTAACTCTGCTTTGTCAGCCACTTAAAAATAAGCTTTGTTTTCCGTTTCTTTCAGAACATGATATGTGAACATATTAAATGCCATTCAACCTAAGGCCAAGTGCCACTTTTAACCACTTATGCTGTTGTTGCCATTATCATGACTCTTATTCAACCACTCAAACCACCCCGTTAAGTCCAAGTGTCAATAGAGTGCAAATAGAGCTGGGACTTTCTATTTTACAATCCACTGGTTAGATTTTTAGATTTAAAACAACATCTCACCTTCTTAAAAACGTCATGAAGGGCAGCTGCCAGCACACGGTAAGCACTGGTCTTTCCACCAAACGGTTCACCCACTAACATGAAGCCATGTCTCACTATCATCATCTCAAAGATTTGCAGGATTTTCTCAGCAAAGAATTCTGTGACTTGAAGGTTCATTTGCCGGCAGTTATCCTCAATGGCCTCCAGTAGAACATTGTAGTCACGTTTTGGGAGTTTGACTCCCGGAAAGAGGTCAGAGGTGATACCCTGATATGAAAAATGAGAATTGGTAGAGAATACTGGAGTGGAATGATGGAACATACTGTATATACAGGGAGTGCAGAATTATTAGGCAAATGAGTATTTTGTCCACATCATCCTCTTCATGCATGTTGTCTTACTCCAAGCTGTATAGGCTCGAAAGCCTACTACCAATTAAGCATATTAGGTGATGTGCATCTCTGTAATGAGAAGGGGTGTGGTCTAATGACATCAACACCCTATATCAGGTGTGCATAATTATTAGGCAACTTCCTTTCCTTTGGCAAAATGGGTCAAAAGAAGGACTTGACAGGCTCAGAAAAGTCAAAAATAGTGAGATATCTTGCAGAGGGATGCAGCAGTCTCAAAATTGCAAAGCTTCTGAAGCGTGATCATCGACCAATCAAGCGTTTCATTCAAAATAGTCAACAGGGTCGCAAGAAGCGTGTGGAAAAACCAAGGCGCAAAATAACTGCCCATGAACTGAGAAAAGTCAAGCGTGCAGCTGCCAAGATGCCACTTGCCACCAGTTTGGCCATATTTCAGAGCTGCAACATCACTGGAGTGCCCAAAAGCACAAGGTGTGCAATACTCAGAGACATGGCCAAGGTAAGAAAGGCTGAAAGACGACCACCACTGAACAAGACACACAAGCTGAAACGTCAAGACTGGGCCAAGAAATATCTCAAGACTGGTTTTTCTAAGGTTTTATGGACTGATGAAATGAGAGTGAGTCTTGATGGGCCAGATGGATGGGCCCGTGGCTGGATTGGTAAAGGGCAGAGAGCTCCAGTCCGACTCAGACGCCAGCAAGGTGGAGGTGGAGTACTGGTTTGGGCTGGTATCATCAAAGATGAGCTTGTGGGGCCTTTTTGGGTTGAGGATGGAGTCAAGCTCAACTCCCAGTCCTACTGCCAGTTTCTGGAAGACACCTTCTTCAAGCAGTGGTACAGGAAGAAGTCTGCATCCTTCAAGAAAAACATGATTTTCATGCAGGACAATGCTCCATCACACGCGTCCAAGTACTCCACAGCGTGGCTGGCAAGAAAGGGTATAAAAGAAGAAAAACTAATGACATGGCCTCCTTGTTCACCTGATCTGAACCCCATTGAGAACCTGTGGTCCATCATCAAATGTGAGATTTACAAGGAGGGAAAACAGTACAACTCTCTGAACAGTGTCTGGGAGGCTGTGGTTGCTGCTGCACGCAATGTTGATGGTGAACAGATCAAAACACGGACAGAATCCATGGATGGCAGGCTTTTGAGTGTCCTTGCAAAGAAAGGTGGCTATATTGGTCGCTGATTTGTTTTTGTTTTGTTTTTGAATGTCAGAAATGTATATTTGTGAATGTGGAGATGTTATATTGGTTTCACTGGTAAAAATAAATAATTGAAATGGGTATATATTTGTTTTTTGTTAAGTTGCCTAATAATTCTGCACAGTAATAGTCAGCTGCACACACAGATATCCCCCTAAAATAGCTAAAACTAAAAACAAACTAAAAACTACTTCCAAAAACATTCAGCTTTGATATTAATGAGTTTTTGGGTTCATTGAGAACATGGTTGTTGTTCAATAATAAAATTATTCCTCAAAAATACAATTTGCCTAATAATTCTGCACTCCCTGTACAGATCCTTACATACTAACCACAACATACAATGGCAACACACATTGACTTTGATGTTTGGACTGAGGACAAATGATAGACACATAAATATTCGTTCACTCATGCAAACACACGTATAACCCAGTCAGATGTTCTGACTGGTGCTTAAATTGTCCTTGTGCATCATGGGTTCAAATGAACTGACTGGAATTAACTTGAGCTGACATCAGTTGATGTGAACGACTCCATTTATCAAGTCAAGCAGAGCTCCACACACCTCAAATAGCTGCAGATCGTGGTCCAGGAATTTGGGCAGATTGACATCAATAATGGATCTCAGCAACAGGGTGTCTTCATTCTCCTCTGGAAAGGTGAGCTGTGGTAAAACAAACAACTCTGAGGTGAAGAGAAGAGAATCAGACAAGGCACCATTCTGAGCATAAATGTAAAGAGCTAAACACCACAACAGTGGAAAAGGATGAAGATATGTAATGCATAGAAAAACAATATTTGCCATATTTGCCAAAAATAGAAATCAGCAGCTGTTGCTAGGGAACTCACAAAACACATTTGCATATGAAAAAACAAAACAAAAAAACCTAAATTTTAAAAGACAGGCTTAATTTTTCTGCTATGCTTGTACAGAACCCGATGATAAAATTCTCAGTATGCATAAGGTCACTATGACTCACATCCCTCTCTTTCACAAATTACAGTACTCTGCAAAACAGTTTGTCATGTTGTTTTTCTGAAATGCACCGATATGAGCCAGTCCTCAGACTCTTGTGTTTAAAAGATTGCTCATGGGGAAAAATAGATTAAAAAATAATACCCCAGAAACACCAACTTATAACCCAACCTGACTTAAAACTTACTTCTGGTGCATTAAAAATGTAAGTACATCTCTTTTAGGGTGAAGCAATTCCTTACACTCAGCTATGTGAGTGGTTGCCTTTTAAGTTGCTCAGCACCACTTTTATCAGGAAAGACTGAGCAAGAGCTGAGAAATGTTGCACACCCCAATTATGCTTTCCTTACTTTTGGGTCCTTTAGTTCAACCACTGCAGTCTAGCAGTTTAACAGCTGACAGTGAAATCTGGTTATTTTTTGGAGCTCAATTAACAGATGTCCCCTAAACACTGTTGCCTTGAGAATAGGGCAGTTTTGAGGATACACACACTGAACATGTGTGCTGCTCCTAATAAAAAGCACACAGAAGTGAGCTTGAGGAACAGAGCTAACGTTGCCTGCTTACATTCAAACCATTTTGCTCTCTGCTGCTCGAAGCTCGTCCCGGATCGGTGATCCCTCCCCTGCCCCTCTAATTAAGAACACAGTCTCCCTTCATATGAGCGTGAATCTGTTTTCACGTACCTTAAGGTTTCCAGCAGCAGTTAGCACAGACTTGACAGCTCTCATACCATAGTCATAGTGGTGCTGTGAGGAGAGCTGCTCAGAGCAGAGTCGATAAGTAGCCACTATTTTCACTGACAAGGGTCGCGCACTAACAAAACCACATGAGTAGAGGACAATCTCTGCAATCATTGCGTAGTCTGGTACCATCATGGCGACAGTCCTGAACAGAGCCTGGTATGAAACCAAAAAAATTAGTTAAAGATGTACTAAATGAAAACATGATTTAAGGCTCAAAAGATTCTGAGCTGAAGTAGTAGAAGAGAGAAACATAAAACAATCGAATCTAATTTGAGCTAATTTTAGAAGACAGCACCATTTCCTAAATTACCAGAAAAAAAAGAATCAGATTTTGAACAATTAAAACAGGAACAGTGACAAGAACTGATACTGTACCTTAAGGTTGTCTGGTAGCTCAGACCGTCCAGCATAGCCAGGATTCATAGTGATGAACACAGCGCAAGAGGGATCCAGTTTAAGCTCAGTCCCTTCAAACATCAACATCTCGGTGTGGGCAGCAATTCCTGGGGGCACGAGTGCAGTTAGAAACAATATAGTCAGCTACAAATGGATTTTTGATTCAATCCAACTGCTGATTTAGGGAATTTCCTAACAGCACATTTCCATAAGTGGCACATATAAACATGAATTGATATACCGGTACTAACATTTGCGGCAGCAGGCTAAGAAACTCAATAATCTGTCAACTTAGCACGATTCCAGTAATAAAAGTTAACAATACTGACTTCGACTGGCACTAAGGTGCCAGTGGGGGCGACGGGGGAGGACAACTTGGAAACAGATAGGGATAGCAGTATGCTATAACAGTAGCTTTTAGGCACGAACAGAACAGCACAGCTCTGTTGGCCTTAGTTGCATCTCTGCACGTACAGTAGTTGACAAAAAAGAGAGAGAAACCAGTTTATTTAGATAGACTATGCTGTATACTCTAATGTGTAATAAATAAATGGTAAAAGGTAAAACAGGTAAAAGTTATAATTTGGTTCTTTAGAATTTTAGGTTTGTTTAGCTGGTTTTATGTGTGTGAAATGGTTAATGGCAACAGCAGGCTAATAACATTACAGATTATCCAACTTAAAGTTATAGCATCTGTGTAAAAAAAATAAAAAAATAAAAAATACTCCCATGGTTTAAAACAAATCCTGCGTAGGCCAGACAAGTTCAAGGGAATTTTATTTGGTCCAAAATCTGACATAATAGGAAACAACGAAAAGCTCTATGTTTATGTACGACTGTTAAAACAAGCATCTTAACATCTGTTAATTAACCAAAACCTACTAACATTTAATTTTTTTCTGGGAGAAATTCTGGGCATCGCCAGTGTTAGTGTGCTTTGTAGAAAAGCCTGCTTTTTCACTGCTGAGATTATGTCAAATTTGTTTCAGGTGTGCTACCAACTTTCTTAAAGATCAAAGGGAGAGAAAGGCACAAACACAAACCTCTCTGTATTGTGAGAATCTGTTGCGCCACCACAGAGAGCACCTCCAAGTCAATGCGGTTAAACTCATCAAAGCAGGCCCAAGCTCCACAGGACAAGAGGCCCTGATCGCGCACACACACACACACACACACACACACACACACACACACACACACACAATTAAATAAATAAGCATTACTTCTTATCCAAACTATTTTTTGGATCAGCGTGGAAAAAAATGTGTGTAAGGAGTTATATTATTCTGATCATTTCTAATTACATGACACTGATCCGCCGCAGAGGCGCTGTGGGTCACTGAGGCGGCCTTGCTGGCCTATTAGTGTGGTGCTATTGTTATAAGGATAAATATTCACAATATTTACATCAGAAAATTATGGCGGGCGCAGTCTTCATATATTTGTATACCACAAACAAATGCACCACTGTGCCACATTTTATTTTTCAGAACAGGCTGTGAAGAGGCTGACATTTAAAGGGCTGTGTGCCATGTGGGGAAGGGGAAACACTGTAAGAATGAAACCTTACCCCTGTGTCTTCTTCTATTATCTACATCTTTGAAGTGCTAATAGTTACACCAGTGGGACATTCCAAGGTAGATGTGTGTGTTCTGCCGCACTTCCATCCAAAGAAGACGGAAACAGCATGTATGAATATGTTCCTTTGATGAGCTATGTGAAGTAAAACATCTTTTCGAGTGCCACGTTTCACTTACGTCTAAAACTCTGTAGCCTATGTCTGCTGGGACTGACTCACATTAACACAATTTACTCACTTTGAAGAATTTGCCCAAAGCAATGTAGTCCAGACCATCAGAGCAGTTGAAGACCACACATTGCTTGGCCACAGCTTTGGCCAAGTCTTTGGTTGTCTCTGTTTTTCCTGTGCCAGCTGGGCCTTCAGGAGCACCTCCCAGATGAAGGTGGAGTGCTCCAAACAGCGTGCTGAAAAAGGAAAAATGACCAGTAAGTAAAATGAATTTATTGTTCTCAGGTAAATGAAAATATAACTTTGAATGTTTGATGGCTTACAAGCTTTTTAATCTGAAATCTAGAGATTAAAGTTTCAGTGAGGTACATCACACTTTCTATATGTGTATGTATATTTATTTTCCAAAATCATTGATTGATCACCATTTATGTTTTGAAGGAGTGTGCACAGCTTTTATGGTATTTTAACATTACTGCAACAATATGAACTCTTTTTCCAACTGTTTTGGACACTGCCACAGACGACAGCAACAAGCTTTCTGAAAAACTTTGCTTCACCTGTGGACTTACAGCACAGAACCTTTAACATTAATGTCAAATACTCTTTAACGTTCTTCCTGTCAGGGAGAATAAGGCTGTAATAATTTGCAAGAAACTTCACTACAAAAAAATTAAACTGCAGCAACTTCTTGGTCCTCTTGGACCCTTTCCTGTTTAAAGTACTTTTTCTTTTACTAGTAAGCATTGAGCTATGTGTAGCGTATCCTAGACAGACAACTCGCTCTTGGCTTTCCAGATGCAAATGTTTACACTATGTAGCCTCTACACTGAATTTCCCTCACCCTTCTCTGCATAGCTGAAGGGTAACAAAAACTGAAAGTGAAAGTGAAAGCCTTGTTTGGTTCTTGTTATACCTGTAACATTATATCACCTTAAGATGATAGGAAAAGTCTAAAAAATTTATCTTTGTGTTAAAAGTAATAAGACAGGAGACTAACTAACAGTGTAGTTAACTGTTGAGTATGTTACTGCAGTAGCTTTACCGGTAGCAGCGGTCTGTGAGTGGTGTAATGACCAGACGTGGAGTGTTGCCCAGGTATTCGTAGCCATATGGCAAACCAGCATTGATCATCTTGGTTTGGAGATGGTTTTCCTGCAAAGCGTGTGATGCAGAGTCTGAAGTAAATGACTGCAATGGTATTATGAGTTGCCATGAATGCCCAGTATCCCCAATCACTCCTTTCACATACCACCCAGTAATAGCGCAGTTGGCTAAGCCACTCAAAGTCGTTCTCATCACTTATCCCCTTTTGCACCAGTGTGGCTAACACATCCCTGGCGTGGACATCCAGCACGACAAGGGCTCCGAGGGTGACCCGGTTCTGCTTGGACAGTTTTCCACGCACAAGACCCACAATGTCATCAATCTGTTTGTTGTTTTGCTCCAGGTAAGCATCAAGAGCCTAAGGGAGAAACGTCATTAAACAGAAAGAAGAGGAAGACAGAGTTCATCACGACAGAAAGATAACAGCATCAAGTTCAATCTTTGAAATTACTAATAAAAAAAAAAAGTCCACAATCAAGAGATTGCATTTTTCTTAGTGCTCTAATTGGCTGGCTATGTCCTTAATCCTGTGAAATAAATTGTAAAGAATTTCTGACGGATATTAAAAAAAATATTTATTCTGTGAGATGTTTCCATCCAGCAGCTGGTTACAACAGCAATCTGGTGATATTGTTAACAATCAACTTTTTAGCCCATATTCAGGATATACTGTATATGACATATATATATAAAAATAGATATATATTGAGCTGATTACCTTCTGTCCTGTTTTGATAGCTTTGTGGATATGCTTCGTCCAGTAGACTTGTGAAACACACAATACAGTCTGGCCTGGCCAAGCACGCACCCAGTTTATCCTCAGCTCATTGGGGTATGCCTCGATAGCCTCCCCTATTACCTGCAATTGACCACAATAGCAGCAAATCACTCAAACAACTGTGTATCATGATGGTTTGGCTGCACCCTTAGGCTTTGGTGCAACCTGGAACATACGCGGTCAACTGTGGCTGGAAACAGAAATAACACATAAGAGCAAATTCTCAATCCTACTACTTTTATAAAGCAATCTAAAAACAGCATCTGAGGTATGAAATATGTTGTTTTCAAACGTTTCTCTATGCTATAAATGAATGAATCTTTAAAAATAGTTCAATAAAAATCCACACAACACCTTATGCAGGGAGGCAGTCATGCCACTCTCCAGTTCTAAAAGCCATTTCTCCACCTGTCCCCTGGCTTTGGAGGTGGAAATAACATCCAGGAGCTGCACCATTTCACCCTCACTGCTCTTCATGTGGGTGATATCCAGCACATCAGTGAACAACACACTAGCAATGCCTTCAAAGCACTTCTTCAGATGGGGCTGCACCCTTGTGGAAAGGAATGCAAGAAAAGCGAATCACTCAAAGTTACAGTTCAAGTTCCACAGGCCTGTAAATCTGATCAAATGGCCAAAATATATGCAAACTTACACTGTCCCTCACTTTAACACAGTATCAAGCTTGCACACAGCCATATATACAATTGTCTGTTAGCCTGTTAGCTTTGTGAAGCTTAATTTGGATTGAAATGAATCCACTTTAGACAAAACTACAGCTTTGTCTGCGAGCTGCTGATGCCCCTCTTTTACTGCACTGTCAGTGAGACAAGCAGTAAATTGTCTGTGTGTCTGGATCAATATCACCCAGACAATTTCAATATCGTTATGTGCGAAATTCCCCATGTGGAGAGTTTGAAAACTTCTGATTTTGCTGTATTCAAAAAGACATACGTAATAAATCTTCTCTCCCGCTTTCATCGGAGGAAATTGAGCAAACTGATTCAAAGCAACAGAAAAATGGATTATTATTTGAACAGTGTAATTTTCTACTAATAGAAACTTTTGCAAACAGAATCATTTCAAAGAATATTGAAACAAAATTGTACAAAGGGGGTTTTATTTGATGCTTATGTCCCCAGCAATGAGGGTGATTTATTGGTCTGCATTTATACTGGCTGAGCTCTCATTTGTTGTACTGAATAATAAAACTTGGATTTGTCAATTACAGAAGAGTTTAAAAAATGGAAATTCTTAAAAAGAAAAAGAGAGCACACATGAAAAAAGATAACTGCACTCAAGTCTCAATACTTTCAGTGTTCTTCAGTTTGCCACAAGACACCAGCTGCTACATGATTTTCTATCCATAGGTAGGCAAAAAAGCATTTTTTTTAGGTCTTAATAGTATCAGGTTACTTTCCAAAGGTACACAAGTGTATGATTATGACTTCTTTGAGTATTAAATCACTGAATTTAGTTAGTTGGAGAATTTTCATACACTTGGACCTATAAAACCTCAAAGAGATGACTCTCAGTCAAGCATCCTAATTTAACGCTTCATGTCCTGTGGTTTGCTATGTTGTAAATGCCACATTTGTCTGTGGCATTTGCTAAACAGTCCCTGAATTTAAAGTATGCATTTTTCTCAGGACATTACATTCAGTGACAAGTAATGCAAATTTCCCCCAACATTAATTACCCCTCTGTGGCCTACACAAACCCACCATCCACATCAGTGCTGCAGAAATCCCTTCTTTACAGAAGAGCTGATGACTGTGTATCTGTACAGATGTACTGTTAAGTCCCAGCAGTCAGAGAGCGAATTGAGGGAGAGCAGAATGAAAATGAAATGAGAAAAAGAAATAACAGGAGGAGAGTAAGAGGCTTGAACATCTTGCCTCAAATCACATTTATTATTAACTGAACGCCCAGGGTGAAATGAGACAAGTGTTGGTTATCAGTGAGGATTTCTGGGTAACCACTATGGAGGTAAAGTAGCTGCTGTAAGCACAAGAAAACAAAGGGCTGTTATGATTAATTTATAACTAGCCCCCAATCATAGTCTTCCATTTCCTTTTCTGCATTTCTTCTTTCACTTCATAAATCTCAGTTTCAAATCTTTTTACTGGAAAATGTTCTGAGACCTTTTTATATACTATACATTGTAGTACAAAGTAGAGATGGACCGATCCGATATTACGTATAGGTATCGGTCCGATACGGACCTAAATTACTGGATCGGATATCGGTGAGAAATAAAAAATGTAATCGATCCATTAAATATCAAAAAAGCACCTCACAAAACTTGCGACATGGCGTAACTCTGCTTATAACCGAGCAGTATGTACCACGTGATAGAGCGGCTGTGTGTATTTGTAGGCTCCCAGCATTTCATCTTCGAGGAAGTTATCCCAGAGAGAAGTAAAGCAAGTGTGTAAGTTCATCTCTGAATGTTTGTAAAAAATTCCCATGTTAAGCTTAACAACCGATATATGGAGCGACTGCCTCTTCTCTCCCTCCCTCTCCTGCTGCTACTTCAATCGTGAAACTGCTTAATGATCCGCTGATCGGCTTTTCTGTCGCGAGTCCGTCTCTCTTCTTTGTTTTTGGCCCACTTTGCACCAGAAAGAGGAAACCAGCGGCTGAACAACAGCAGCACGTTTAAGCTTGATAAGCTGTTGTTAGAATTTATTTAATATTACTTTCTACTCGAGGATCTTTTTCTACGCAGCTGATGGCTGGTAACTGTGCAGGGGCGGATCTAGCAAAGTTTAGCCAGGGGGACCGATAGGGCATGAACAGGGAAAAGGGGGCACAAAGACATACTTTTCTTTCTTATTCTCATTTAAAATATCTAGCTTTTAATTATTTAATAATTATCTGAATCTTACACCCAAAGTTTTAATCTCATGTAAAATGTATAGAAGTCCATTACTGTATATAGTAACTATTAAGTCTAATATACCCTAGTAAGCTATAGTACTTTTTCCTTTGGGAAGGTACCATCTGTGCAGTCTGCAATTCTGTTGAAGAAAGATGTTGAATCTATTTAATTATTCTTGAAAAATAATTTATTTCTGTGCATTTTTTTTTCACCCTGCATTAAATTAAAGTTGATTACATCGATTAAGCATCATGAGGTGGAGGGTGGGGGGTGGTTCCCTATTTTCTTTTGCTGGGAGTTTGCAACCCTATTAGTTAGGTTGCTTAATATTTCTCCTAAGTACTCTTTAAAATACCAGAATAGGGATGATGGTGCAGGTTTAAGTTTATTAGATTGATCAGTGTTACTGAACTATGAAATATTTTGGGTGCAGTTGTGTTTTTTTACATACAGGTATAACAGAATAGCTTTAGTGTTGTTGTTTATTTAAACTTGAGTATGAACTTATACAAAATGCAGCAAGATATTTAAAAAACTGTTTTATTGATTAAAAAACACTATATATCAGATTCATATCGGTATCGGCAGATATCCAAATTTATGATATCGGTATCGGACATAAAAAAGTGGTATCGTGCCATCTCTAGTACAAAGCTAGTTTTGATGGGGGTTTTTCTCTTTAAGGGTTGTCGATAACATCCATAGCTAATTGATTAAAATTATTATTACTGTTGTTATGATAAAAAATAAATCTAACTGTGTGCACACTTATAGTTCTTTACCTTGTAGGATCTTTGGTCTCAGAGAGGATTTCCAGCAGCTCCTCGTTTGAGAGGAAGAAGAACCGTGGAAAGTAGAGACGTTTCTTCTCCAAGTAGTTATTAAGACCTTTGAGGATCATTTCCAGAAACTCATTGGACATTTGCAGTCTTTCCAGGATCTTGTCGATGGCTATCACAGCCAACACGTGCTTGTTCTGCATTGAAGAGAATCACCTTTAATGCTTTGTCCACTGTCAATGTGGGAAATTTGATCTTCATTGTCAACTCACTTCAGCACATTTAAAAAACTAGTTAGTACAAAACGTTTGAAATGGATTATTCTAAGTTCTAAGTTTATGTTCTTTTGGGTGGTAAACAGGCAACTACACACTTCAGTTTCACAGGTGTGTTACCAAAATGTTTTTTTTTATGTTGGCTTATTTGTAACATAAAGCTTTCCACTGGGTTAGCTATTAATACTAGAATACAAACGTTATATCACATTAGCTTCCCAGATAGTCACAATCTTGTACAGCACCATGACTTAGTTCAATGAGAAGTAGCACTAGTCTTAGTCATAGTCAGATAAATGTCTGATAAAGCTCTAGTTAAAAGGAAATACCATACAGAGTCCTGTGATAATACTAGTCCTGGATGAATCAGCACTTGTTTCTTTTTCACATCTTTCCTGCATCCAAGTTGGTGAGGCTGCACTGACAATTATACATAAGAGTTTGAAAACATCCTGGATGCAAATTCAGGACTCAGCTCATATCAATACACAGCACTGAGACCCACTGACAGAGAGAGCAAATTCAAATCCATCAGAAGAGCAAAATTCTGAGGGATAATGAGACAAATAACATGCACGGCAGCATTTGGTGAGGAACAATGTGCTATTTTACAACTGGCTCAACAGTGTGGCAGCCTGGAAACAGAAATGTTGAGTATACAGCTATTAACCAAAAATGTCAGAAAATTAGTGTAAAACACAGCCTGAAGTCTAGCCCAGTTGGCTTTGAGTGGCAGGCTGTGCACCCTGGACAGCTTAAAGCACAACATAAATACCAGAATTACAAATGAATGAAGTTACCATGTTGGAAAAGTGAGAAAAATGCAAAAGTGACCACTCCGATGACTAAATAATAGTGATCGGAGTGAGTTGATTTATTTATAAAACATTAACATTCAGGAGAAATTCACATTCCTTTTAGGTTTCTGCTTTGCATAAGTGTTGTCAATGCTGCTCTGAAGGTGACACTAAAACACTGCAATTTCTTCCTTTAACAAAATCCACTTTATGCTCCACACTGAGGTCCACCTGTCACACAGAGTCTAGAGAAAAATCTATGGTGGGAGAGAGCAATAGAGATTTCACCTGAGGCATGTCTAGCACCTTTGAAATATTTCAGCTCTCGTATCATCTCATCTGTACACTAATTCAATATCCTCTGGAGCTGTCACCCCCAGGAAGCGTCTAAATAAAAAGTCTGTCTAATTTCCAAGGTTGGACAGTGAACCTCTAACCCGCTCACATGAAGATTTTGGCAGTTCTGAAATGAAGTCTGATATCATCTTCTAGGAATGAAATAACAGACAGGAAGGAGCAGAGCCAGTGTGGAGTCAACATGAAAAAACATGGATGAACATTTGGTCTAATGGTTACAACACATAATCACAATGCCCGCGGTCTGATTCCTGGTCAGATGACCCGTGTTTGTGTCTCCTTAGATTGTGAATTTTTCAAAATTGTGCAAAATTTCATAAACATGGAGTAAGAGAAGAACAAGGCATTTCTCCCGATTGCTGGTCATGTACAAGAAGAAACAGGCACCAAAAGAAAACAAATCTGGTAAGGGGCTCCATACAGTAATGCACATGAAAAATCTATCAGGTAAAACAAGGAAGCATCAAGGCTATCTAGTATATATACTGGCTGGATAACTTGATCAAAGGTTTGACACAGAGACGTCTGGAAGCCAAACAAATGTTGGATGTAGAAGAAAGAAAAAGCCAAAACGATTACTGATTATACCTTGAAGGTAAAAATGGTGCAGACACGGTATCACCTTATGCTGATTTGCAATGATTTAGTCATCCTTAACACGTGGTTGCTCTTGACTTTGTAAAATGTGCTAAGTATAGGCAGTTTTCCCAAGGTTTTGTTTCCTACAAATATAGTGAAAGTAACATTTAAACAATGAGAGGTTTAAACTGTTCTAGATCGTGTTTTTTCCTTTCTTAAATCAGGCCAAAAGATACAATTTTAAAATACAGTAACCGAGAAATGAAAGCCTAAATCAGACGTTCAAGCTCAATTGCAAAGACAAGGCACATTTGATTGCATTTCTGTCAGCATGTAATTATTCTGACAAAGTGTTCCTGATTGATGAACTATGAATCTTCACATTTGTGATTTTGGTCCATTCTTTAGGAGTACATTGTAATAACAGGTCTATTTTTATATTTTATGTTGAAATGCTAATATTGCTTTATGGAGGTACTGTGAGGTAATGTAGATTCCTATGCACCCACAAAGGGTGGGAAGTGTTCCCAGCTGATATAGCAGGTCTTAAAAAAATAACACACATCCAGGACAAAAATTGTGTTGTCCTTTATTACACAATATGAGTGTGAACTAGTCTTTGGCTAGTTTACTAGCTCATTCTCAGGTTTATTAGAGGTATATCTATATATGTGGTTATATTAATAAACACTATGCCAGTCGTCTTCTCTTTGTGCTCATAGGTAAGCTGTTTCTCTCCTTCTTCACTCACTCAAAGGAACTTGGGTGTGGTGCGCTGCATAGTTAAAAGGAAGCAGGTTCATAGAAATAAATCTTTTAAATTGATTTACCCTGTTTGTACTTTCAACTGAGCATGCAATAGTAAAGTAAGTGACACACTAATACAAGCAGCAAATAAAAAAAATAAAAAAAGACCAGGAAAATTAAGTGAAGATGGTGATGCTGTAAGGTGCTAGAAGATGAGTGGATCTTGAGCAACTCCCAGTGGCTGATGTGATGACAACAACCTGGGCAAAGACGTCCTGATGTGGACAGAGGATCTGACTTTGCTCACACTCGTGTCATAGCATGTAGTTGAGATGATTCTAATTTCATGCATCACTGATCAGTCTTATTGACAAAGAGAAGGGATGTACTGTTTGTCAGATTTTGATGCAGTACAAGATCATGCCAAGGAGGTATTTTTCTGTAACTGGCCCTCGTGTGGTGGTGAATTAAAATGAGCTTTAAGCAATGAACAAAATTTGAGAACAAAAAGCAGAAAAACATAATTTTTATGGCCATAATTACAATTTTGTCGGGGAACTCTTGTTTGAAAAGATTTATGACCCCAGTTACAATGAAGTTGGGACACTGTTAAATTATAAACGAGAACGCAATGACTCGAAATAAATACGTATTTTATACACAAGAGAAGATAGAAACATATCAAATGTTTAGACTGACAAAATTTGTTATGTTTTCAGTCTTGCACTGTGAAAAAAAACGTGTGTTTATGAGATTTGCATTGAATCATTGCATTTTTTTTTTATTTACATTACACACAGCATCGCAGCTTGCCTGGATTTGGGGTTGTATTACAGCAGCAGAGGACAGTTACAGATTTTGAGCTCATCACTCATCACTTTTTCCCCTTGTCATTACTGGTAGCGCTATACATTCACATTTATAAAAAGTTAGAGGAATTCCCTATCAAAAAATTTTTTTTTTTTAAATAATTTAATTTTAGGGATCTGTTTAAGATCATTTTCTGGTGCCACGCTGAACTACTTTCTCTTTGGTTCAATGCACTAATATATATACAATATCCCCCATGCAAAATATTATAATACTATGCCATACCAATTTTTTTCCCCAACCTCATACTCTATATATTGGCGATACATCTCTTCCACTGCTTCCAAATAGTTTGATTTTTGTTTGACAAACTTACAATGAACCAAATCTGGCAAGAAGTCAAGTTGTTGAGCGCAGATTGTTTTACTGTGGTGTATGTGTGGCATGATACAACGCAACGATGAACGCTCTCCTTCCAACATAACGCTTCAGGACACTGCAGAAAGGTCAATTTAGAGCATAGGTTTACTTTGGAGTATGATTTCGCGGTGCAGAACTGAATCTGATACACCGCACTCAGGCTCGGTAACTGAAAGCTGTTGAAAACTGCTCGGTGGAAGCTGGAGGCCCAGCTCTAATGATCCTTTAAATAAAATCTGGCTAAATTTGAAACTGAAGTTGATGGCTGCTCTCTGGACGAATTTAAGGTCTACAGCCAAATTCCAGACGCACAGTCCAAGTGGTCAGAACAGGATTTCTAAATATATCTAAAAATATCCACCACACTGAAAGCAATCTGGATGGTCTTGAAAACATGACCTTGAATAGAAAAACACTGAAATCTATTGAGGTAAAATTTCTGATTTTTAATGAACCAATCCCCAAACTTTTTGATCACGCCTTCATAATCTATCCTTTTCTCTCACTCCAACAAATCTTTCTATTTACAGAATTTTCTATTAAATTTTTAATCCTTATATTGATACAACATTTTGGCCATATGTTACTTTAATAAAAGAAAAAAGTACATATAGCCTTTAGAAACTGAGCTCCATTATACAGGAAAAAAATTAAGTTTAAACTGTACTGCTTTAGTATTTATGCTGGCATGCTCAATAACACAGTGTAACATATCAAAGCAGCTTAGAGTGTACACATGAGCGTCTTTGTGTGCAGGCTGCCCATCCCTCGGTGACCTCATTTTCTTTGTGGTTCCATACACCCCTGCCCCTTCCAGACAAAATCCATAATTTCTATTTGATGGTGCAGTCAGGCTGGGCTTTCGGAGGACACTGCCTGAAATTGATGTGTCTCATTTCAGGTCTACTGAGGACGCCAATTACCCTTTGGAAACTCTTTGAGGATGCTCTTGCAACACTCACTTTCTATCCCCGCTCAGTTGTTTTTGCCTCGTTCTCCATCCGCTTCGGACTGATTCACTCTTATCGCATTCCCTCTGTCTGAATGCTCCCTTCTGCTTTGGCTGTATCGGTGTATTTGGCTGACATTGTTCTTTTCCTACATATTCTCACAATCTCTCAGTGTGCGTTTATGTTTATGTGTCTGCACACTGACCCACCTGCTCAGGTTAATGCGCTGAATTTAATCTGATTACAGTAGAACACTTGAAATTTTAAGGTGTATGCTGTCTAGTAATAAATACATGTCCTGAGTTGGATGCGCTATAGCTATATTTGCATTTCAAACCACAGAACAAGTACAAATACACAGGTCTTTTTTTTTTTTTGCTTTTCAAAGGCAATAGTGTTAGATCAAAAACACTCACCAGTGAAACCTGTTTCATGATGTCTCTCCATGTTTTATCAACAGTTGTGAATCGGCGTCCCTCTTCAGGCATCTGAACCATGATGTCTGGGGAGCTGAATATGGGCTCCAGGTACAGCCAAGTAGACTGCACCTTTAACCACTCGTCCAGAACTTCTTGGAGAAGCAGCAACTTGCCCTCCCATTCCCTAATGATAAAAATTATAATAACATTACTTACTGATGTGTAGTCATTTTGCAGTTAAAATGTTGCAATCAGATGCAGAGGGTCAGATTCAAGCTTTGGAAAAGACAAACTGATTCCTTTACATGCTATTATTCTTTTTTGTTTTGTTTTGCAATCTTTGCTATATAATATTTCATTGTTCACAAAAATAAAAAAGGTTGGTGCATTTAAAAAAAAATTCCAACTGATTTTTAAAGTTTTTGTTTTCAATGATTACATATAATATTTGTCATCTTCATCCTGATCACAGTTATTTAAAAAAGAAAAAAAAAACACGACCAGGCCTAAACTAAGACCACACATGTGCTTTCCATGTCTTTGATGAAAACTCACACAACATCCATAAGACATTTTCTATAGCTGCTTATTATACTTGTACAATGACATGCAATGTTTCCCTATAAAACTGTTTCAGTTCATCATTTCAGACCTTTTACCTCTCTGTAGAGGTTAAAAAAATGATTCAAGCTCTTCTGATCTCAGCAGGGATTGTTGTGGGTACTTTAATCCACATGTGGCATCTGTTTAAATGTGAAGTCCTTCTGGAGAGAACTCATTAGCTCACTATCACCACAGCATCTATGAATAAGCCGTACATCTCTGGGCTTCTTTGTTGGTGTTTTGGGCAGCACAGATGCTCACAAAAACAGTCAATTTTGGCAGCTAAATTATGCACATTAGTTCACATTAGCAGTAAGGGCGGTGGGGCACAGATGTCTGTTTGCCACACAATCTCAGCCGAGCCCTGCAGCAATCAATACATAGACTGCCAACAGATTGCAGCTAAATAGTGAGTGTATGGAATTTTCCCCTTAATAACATTACACCAAACTTATTTTCCAAGCAAGCAAAGTAAAATTACTCAAAAGCAATTCCTCTTGACTCTCACCGTATTTCCACTTCAAAAGGTTTAATGAAGGGTGAGCCTTTCATGGTTTGTGTCTTCACAATGTGATCATCTAACAGCATCTGCACTTCTTCCACCGATGACAGGATTGAGGTGCCCGTCTCTCGGTAGCTAAGGAGATTAAACTCCATGTGATCCCACTCACTGGCCATTTTCTCCATGGCCTTCTCCAGTGAGTACTCCTTGCTGGCTGCTTCACTGATGCCTTCGAAGCTGCTCAAGTGCTGTTCCAGGTGCATTGATAGGAAGTTAGACACAGACACCTGATCATCAGCTGGCTCCAGGTAGATGCCAGCCAAGTCCGACATGGCATCCCAGTGACGTTTACGCAGGCCGGGATTACACAGTACCTATGAAAAAGTACATCCAGTCCAAATTACTTCCAAAATTTCAAATGATATTGTATTAAAGTCAAATACCAAATCTTACTCTTGATTTCTCACCTGCACCATAGGAATGTGCTCCTTGAAGTCTTCCACCATAGCCTTTATAGTGTTTGCTATATTAAGGGCATTGGGTACTTCACTTAAGGATTTCTCCAGCTTGTATAGAGCGCGCCAATAGTTGCCAACATCACCTTCTACCTATTTTGGGAATGGGGGTATTTTTTTACATAACAACAGGACATAAATAGAATTTATAAAAATTTCACATCAAGTAATTCAATAAAAATATTTATTATGTCATATTTTTGTACCACCAAATGTTTATTCATCAGAGCTATAATAACTTCTAGCAAAAGTTAAAATAACTTTTAGCAAAAATTTAAATAACTTTTTCTACTTAAGTTACGTCATAATGACTCATTAAACTGAATAATAAAGTTGTCTTCTCATCCTCGCTCCAAAGGTCAATTTCTTTAGACTCCCTTGTTAAAATGCCCAAATTTATAATAGAAATATGCATATGTGTACCACCTAGTCCAAAAAAAAAAAAAGGTTTGAGTTTCCTCCATTACTACAGTTACAGGGTGTTTAAAAAATAGACGCCCTCTTTAAAATCATATTATAGTTTAAAATTATGAATGACTGAAGCTGTGGTCAGCTGACTGACCATCTTGGAGGCCTGAACTGCAGTTTTGGATTTTGCTATCTGTGTGTGGACCTTAGGAATCATGTTTGCTAGCATTACATCATAACTTAGCTCTCCACTCTACAGCAGGATTTATAATAACACAAAAAGAAAATTTATTTTTTAATTTTTTTATAAATCAAAGAACACAGACATTAAACAAACGGACATAAAGGCAGAAAGCTAAAGGTTATTCCAAGATTTGTACTGTTGTTGTTGCCAAGATGTATAGAAATTTCTTTTACTTATGTACTAATCACATCATTTCATTGTATGATACCTTGGTGCCACTGGATTCTAACATGTCTCACACTCATACAGTAAGACAAATGGTGGGGGTCTAGTAAGGAAGTTGGGGGAAGCAGACAACTCCACAGGAAGAGTCTTTTGTCTCTTCGAGGACTCTGGGAGGTAGCAAGGGAGTGTGAACCTTAAAGTGTGAAACAGCTGTGTACTGCTTTTTGTTCCTGGAGAAGGTATTTAACTGAGAGCCATGTTAGACTCAGAAGAGACTCTGCTGACCGTCTGCCCCGCGATCATGCAGGCTCTCCACAAGCTTGGGTTTTCTGTTCTTTTGTGTTTTGATTAAAGAATGTTAGCTACTGCTCAGCGCTCATCTGCAGGCTTTATTTAATGGAAAACTTCCACAACACAAGATGAAAAGGTAGATGGTTGCTATGAGTATTTAGGGTGTTTGCTTGCAAGTATTAAATGCTAGATTTAACAATGTGTTTTTAATAGTACAATTATTGATTGTAGTAGAGGCAGCAGCAGTGTTAGCAATGCTTACAGAGGTACTTATAGTAATAATAGCTGAGAATGTAGTTAATGAAAGAAGTACTTAAATAAGCATTAAAAGGAAAAAAGGAAAGGAGTTTAAGCAGAAAACGTTGTTTCATGTGGAGCTCTGCTCTGTGGAGCTCAACATCAGTGAAGTGAAAAATGCTGAGTGCTTTGCTGCTTTCATATATATATATATATATATAGTATGTGGAAGAATGGCTGTAATATAAAAGGGAAATGGCAGTGCAAATAATACTAATACCATCAGAGTATAATAAAAAGTACCACATGCAGTGATGTCATTATGTAAATAAGAAGGCACAAACAGATAAAAATGCAGTCAAAAAAATCCATCAGCTCCTTCAAGGGCTTTAGTTATACAAAGAAAGTTGACTAAGTTCATTTGATTTTATTTTTTTTTACATTATATTCATGATTTAATCTTATTGCTTTCTTACTCGGTCTACTCTTACTCTGACCAACCACTTTCTTATTGAACTACCCAAGTTAGCTGTTTTGAATGTTCACAATACTACAAAATAAGCTCTGTGTTATTTATGCATTTATATTTGTTCAGTTTTTTTTTTGTTTTTTTTTTCCCAGGGACTTGATAAAATGCACCATTCAACAAAAAAATAGAAATCTGAATCTTTATGACGGTCTGGATGCCCTTATTATACTACTGTTGGACCACTGAGGCTGTAAATAAGACAGAGAATGTCGTTGTTATATGAATGAAAATCAGAAAATTAGAACTGAGCTCAATCTGTCACCTAAACTCCCCAGTCACTCCTGCATTGAATACAAAGTAATTTTTCTACTGCTTTTACCTTGTCTGGGTTCACACTGGTGAGAGGTCCATGCAGCCACTTCTCACGCTGTTTTATGAAATCAGTAGCTGTCTCATAGAGGCGCAGGAATAGTGTCAACTTTTCCTGCGCCTTCTTCCGCTCTGGATATTGGGAAACAGACCAGCCGAAAGCCTCCTCGTCTAGATTTAAATCATTAATCTTTCCACAGAGGTAAGGATCAAAAGGTAAGAGTAGAAGTAAAATACAGAAATAAACAAAGACATGGAAAGAAAAGATAAAATAATGAGTAGATGCATAGTTGATTTATAAATAAGACATCAACACATAATACAGCCTGAGATAATGCCTGTGAACTAATGTACAGATATATATCTCTAGGCTTACAGGTAACAAGTTGTGATATACCTTTTCAGCAGCTAACTCCAGTTTGGTATTGAGGGCCTGAGCTTTTGTCAGGTACTTGCTGAGATTGGCTGTCTCACGAAAGGCCTTAAACTCCTCCACTTGTTTACTGTAGCTGTCCAGTTCTTGCAACAAGTGCTCACGGTACAACTGGAATGAGGGTAAGGAAAGATGTCCTTGTATTTTAGCCACCAGTATGTTTTCTCTACATTAAAATACACTGAAACAGAAAAACACAGACCTTAAGCCCACTCTGATATTGTTCCGTCATTTTGCTAACTATCTGCTGGTGTTCCTCAAAGATGGATGGCATACGTTTAAACCACTGGATTGTCTTTGTATTGAGCTTCATATCCAGTGTTGACAGGGTGGCAAACTCCACCAGGAAACACAACTGCGTGGCAGAGTCTGCTAGTCTTTGTTGCAAAAGAGGCATCTCTGTGGTCTCCACCTTTTTAATATAAGCCTGGATAAGAAAAAAAATTGTCATTTATATCTTTAAAAAAATGTACAGCAACCATACTAAGGTAGTTCATAAGTGTGAAGGAATGCAAGACCTTCCAGGCTTTCTGTAGCCTCAGCTGAGGGCCTACTACCAAAAACACTCAAAACCACAAGAAAAGAAATAAAAGACAAAGCTTACTGACTGGTGTTAAGTGCACACCATAACTGTTTTGTGAACAATCTGTAAAGGACAATTGTGCATGGCATAATGCAACAAGCCTGGTATGTGTGATTTTTTGGTGCAGTCACCTTAAGTTCCATCAGCTTTTGAGTATCTGGCGGTGTGCTCAGTGCCTTCTCTGAAATCTGCTCAAATTCATGACAGAGCCTGTGAGAGGAAGAATGGCATTAATTCAGTGCTGTATACGGAGGATTTCACAGATTTACAATCTTATTATGGCACCACTTGGCAATAGAGAACACCACAGAGCAGCTAACATGGGGCCGAAAATCACAAAGAGCACTAAACGACATCCCTTATGACTTTCACACAGTGTATTCTTTTAGAGTGACCAGCTCTTAAGCTTCCCTATGCATATTTCAGTAGTATCTGCCAAACAGAAGCTGCTTAATCCCTCTCAGCTTTTTTTTAATGATAACTTCCTTCAGATGTATTGGTGAACTATGCTGATGTAGAGAGAAAACACTCTTGCTGAGTATAAAAAAAGAGAACCAACTAACTTCTTGTTGGCTTTCTGGTGGTCATCTAGCATCCGTGTAACCAGTTTCTGCTGTATGTCCCGTGCACGCTTGACAAGAGACTGGATGAGCTTATAGGACTGGACCTCAAACATGCCAAGTCGTACCACCTAAAATCCATGGTATAAATAAGTGACACAGTTAACACAATTTAAGAAATGACCAGTGATAAATGATGCAAGAGCTTTTAAATAAGCCCAGTCAAAGAAACACAGATTTAAGAATTAGATTATTAGATTATTAGTTTTAAGCTTTCCCACTGTTTAGCTTTTTTGATTTGACACTATTTCAGCAAAATATATATCAGTATAACTGGAAGGAAACATGAAATGTTACAGAGTAAGTTATGGGACCTTGGTTTAAGGATTTTTTTTAATGCATTTACCTTGGAAGGCATATACCGGATCTCATCGATAAGCTTCTGGTAGTATAGCACCTGCACCATAAATTCCTGGAAAGAGTGCTGGTCACGGAGGACCTGCTCCACATCTTTTTCCGCCTGCCTCGATACCAGTGTGGCATATTTATCATACTTGTGGATGTACTCCTTGGGCCTGACACACTCAGCCCAGAATACCCTGCCTACCTCCTCCTGGTGGGCATGAAGGACCTCTGGAAGGATGATGGGCTTCAGGGTACTTCCAAACTGTGAGCTTGGCTGGAGAAAAGCAAAGTAAGGTATAAAAATCAGGGGGAAGCGTGCTATTAAACAGGGCTATATATAGAGTTGTCTCCTTACCCAGTCAGAGTACAGTTTGGTTTCCACACGAGGTATCACACTGACAGATCTGAGCATGAACTCGTACACATTTAGGAAGGCCTCCTCATATATTTTGAGGTTGGGCTCAAACTTGATCTCCCTGTCCTCCAAGATCAGATGCAGAACAAAGCCTGAGTGCTCACTGGCTCGTTCTGAACGCTAGGTGTCCAAATTAAAATGATACCAAAAAAAAAAAAAAAAAAGTGTTCACCCTCTCATAAAATATAAGCAAAATATATTTAAATCCCTTTAGCTTACTCAGTTTCTTCTTACCGGATCTTGTGAAATTAAGTGTGTATAGTCGATGATTGAATCTGTTAGAAGATTCTGCAGTTGGGAAGTCATCAGCGCAGCCACACAGTTGAAAAAAGATTCTAGTTTGGTCATGTTGCTTTTGAAAGGCACCAGTTCACGCTTGCACCCTTGGTGGTAAATGTTCTGTACTTCAAGGAGCCAACTAGGGCAAAAAGAAACACAACATCAGCTTCAAGATTACATTACGTTAATGAGAACCACACATGTCGATACCCGACAGTCTAACTGACCACTCAAAGCACTTTAACTACAAGCCACATTGATACAGCACTTTATTCTATTCACTTTAAGCATTTTATCTACCCTGGCCTATTTAGAATGAACTGTTAATCTAACATGTATGTCTTCTGACTGTGAGACGAAGGTGAAGACCCCTACAGGCCATAGGGGGAACATGAAAATTCCACACAGACGGGCCTCAGTCAAGCTTTGAACAGGGAAACCTTTTCCTGTGACCATGCCAACGACTCCACCACCATACCTAAATGCATAGGCAAAGGACTTTTGGGATAGTCTGCTGTGGCCTTTGTGAGGGGAACCTTCTAGCCATTGGTTCAACTGTGACTTATAAAGTCTGCAAAAAATGACTCAAAAATAAGTAATGGAGGGTTTTAAAATACTGAGTCAGCTCAGATTTAAATCCTAATGAAATGAGGTGGGTGGATTTGAAACAGGCAGTACATGAAATAAGTCATTAAACATCTTACAACCAAATGCGTTTCAAACCGAAAACAGTGGAATTTCAAAGCAGACTTACTCTTGGAGGAGGACTCCTCTGGCACTGTCAACATGTCGAGCGACAATCTGCTGAAACTCAGAAAGCTCTATGGACTCGTTTCTGCAGTGGAACTCCTCTACATCTATCAGCCGGAGATTTCTGTAACCAGATAGCCAAGCAGGGCAAACAAGACTCTTCTACATTGATCATTTGTTTTTTGATCATTTGTGACATGGTGCAATGTTTCAATGCCACAAATTTTCAAAAAGCAGAGAGAGATCTATATTTTACACCATCAATTATTACATAACAGCTTCCAAATACCAGTAACAACAGTCTATTTTCAGCATACTGGACTTGTGACTAAATTAAATATTCATTTGTAATTTAAAAGTTTCTAAATTAGAAAATATTTCATTTTAACCAAATTAATTTGAAGCTATCATGTTTCCAACCATACTCACTTGAAGGAGAAATGCCAAAGGTAGAGTATTTTCAGCACAGTGGGGTTGACAGAGTAAAGCTTTTCACCAATCCTCTTGCGTGCATGGACAAAAGACTTGTTCCATGGTTTTGGCACCTTTTCCACTCTGACAGTAAACAATAAAGGGCCAGTAAGGAAAAAAACTATTTTCCACAAGCCTTTACACAATTAGAACATTTTGTTTAGTCTTGTAGTTACTGCTTATGAATATTAGCAGAGGTTTTTAATGCAATAAATATCCTGCAGACTTACTCTAGTCTGTGAGGGGGCAGATCTTTTTCTTTCTCTTTGTCACTTTCCTTTGATTCTCTGAATGTATATTTCACTGCAATTACACACACACACACACACACACACACACACACACACACACACACACACACACACACACACACACACACACACACACACACACACACACACACACACACACACACACACACACAGAGAAACCACTTTATTCTTATTATTACTAAACTCTTCAGGTTTTGTGTTAACCCAACATATTAACCCAATAAAAAAAGACTATAAATTAGTTTTGGATTTCATAAACAATTCTCAGAATGATTTGCGGATTAAAAGTATATATATATATTAAGTATATATGAATAAATACAGATTGCTGTCTTGATGCTGTGCAAATAGTCTTCCTTGATCTCATCAACCAGCAGTTCCAGTGATGCGCTGTGGCGCCTCAGGTTTGGGGAGACCCTTTTCATAATGCTCTCCACCCAAGATTCCTCCAGAGGTGACACATGGTCCAGGTCTATACCATTCTCAATGTAGTAGTTATATCTCTGACAGGACAAAAAAAAAGCCAAAAAATAGTTGATAAAATTATCCATCTATATCCAGTGAATCACTCTGCACCTATATGCAACTCAAAGATATGATTCAACATGTGAATATCCCATTTTTACTGGGCACGCACATTTTTCTTTGTGCGTGCTTTCTGAATGACCTGCAATATATTCTTAGTATATTACTTGTTTTCATTTATTTAAGGTGCACCACTATGGAAGTTCAAATTAATGTGTTTTTACTTCTTGCATTTACTATACTACCAAATCAAAATGCATGTTTAAGTAAAGGAAACTGCAAGCACTTAACTGAGAAAACATGATTACTATATTATATAAAGATTTTCAAAAAGAACTGCTCAAAACTACAACCGAGATGATATCGAAGTAAACAAGAAAAACTGAAGAAAAAAGTCATCTTTACAAATTCCCTGTAGGATTTGGTTTACCATTTTGTTTCCAGTAAACTTGTTACATAAATGATCTCTAAACCTGAATCCTTTATCTGTGCATTAAAATCTATGCATGGGTGTCAGTGTAGGGGAAGCTGGGACTACATCACCATATTGCAAACATTTGGATGGGGATTTTTGTTTCTGTTACAGAATTTTTACACTTCAGGTCCAACATCTTGTTAATGAGGATATACACAATAAAAAAAAGTGACCGACCATGAAGCACACAGTTCAATTTTACCATTTCACAGTCTCTACTTTCTGGTGTTTTGCCATCCTCCTCCTCCTCCTCCTCCTCTTCCTCTTCCTGCCGGCTAAGTCAGAAAATGCAAATAAGAGTAAAAACAGATGCCACTTTATCATATTAAACAGTATTTCCATATATTAAACACATTAAAGCCGCAATACTTTAATCTCAGTTATGGTTTGTAGTAAAAAATTGCCTTTGAAAAAGTTTTCTGATTATACTTTATAGTAAGAACATAAAATGTATATTCAATATTAATGCAAAAACCATCCATAAATGTGTGGTGAAGTGGTTAGTCACATCCCTTCCATGCTGCCAAAGCATACAGCACATGTCAAACTCAAAGCCCGGTGTCAGCATGCAGAGCATTTTTTCCATGCTGGACAACCAAACCAGTAATATGTTTTTTTTCAGGCCCACAAAAAAGCAACTTTAATTACTTTACATACTGCTAGAAGCTTAGCATAATTTAGATATCATATTTCAATTAGAAACAAAGCATCTAAGGTTTTAAAATAATGCAGTGGAGTAAAAGCTGTGCTTTCACTTGCAGGCTACCCTCACTGCTGCTAGAAAGAGACAGACTGGCTGCTCTCAGGCTTCTGCAAAAGTTAAAAGAAATCTGACATAAAGATCCGTCCATTTAGCAGTTTATTTAATGTTTATTTTAGCTGCTTTTTAGTTTGAATTAGTGTATTACTGTGAAAGAAATCACCATTCACTGGGAGGAGATAAACATGCTTTACTTTATATTTTAAACAGATTGATATCTGTACTATAACAGACAAATAAGTACTTATAAAGGACCAGAAATAAACAGTGAACTCACCATATAAATTTAACCAGGTTTTTTCTGAGATTCAGGTTTTTTCGATTGATGCTTTTGCGGATTCTGCTGCGACGCTTGGAGGTCCAACGGCTCTGCATCCACATTCTGTCCTCAAACTGACTCTGAGGTCTGCCATGGCTTTGAAAGGCCCTGCTGCCTGCCTCATCATTTAACTCATCTCCTACAGCACAGAAACAGTTCAGGAAGGTAAACTGTAAAGCTACAAAAAACAAAAAAAACAAAACTGCTGGCATAAAACCATCCAAAAAAAGAGGCAACAACTCAAAACCTAGAGGAATGAACCCACGTTTTGAAGCTGTTTCAGTCCCATCAGGTTTCTGTGTGATTAGAGGAAACAGCGAAAATGACGGTCTTGCTTCCATCCAGGGCTGCTTTCTGAGGACCTGGGCAGTGGAGAGAGGTTATTGGAGTTATCAAAAACTAAAATAAATTAGAAATTGAGATAATTGCTGAGTTAACAGAAATACAAGACTTCAGAAAAATAAAAACAAACTCTAAAAAATTAAATACACAGCCATATGAAATAAAGTCTCCTCAGGACTCGAAGCAGTCCCTTTAAAAAAAAAAGCACACCCCAGAAGCACATTTAACAGCAATAATGTGAAGTAACAGTAAGGGTTTTCTGCATGGCTTTCAGTCTCTCACATCATTGTGGAGTAATTATGGTCCACTCAGCTTTTCACAGTTGGTTCTGCTTAGCAAGGTCTGAGACCAGTCATTTATGCACACCTCTTTTTAAAGATCCAACAAAAGCACTTCAGTGGGTTGAGGTTTGAATTTTGAGTGGGCCATTGCAGAGCCTGGATTCTTTTTTTTTCAGCCGCTCTGTTAGAGGTTTACTGGTGTGCATCAGATCACTGTCCTGTTGTAAGACCCAATACCAGCCAAGCTTTAACTGTTAATAATAATAATAATAATAATGACCTCTGACATTTGACTCCAGAATACTGGAATCTATTATGGTACAACAGAGAGGAGTTCAAGGTAAGTCCCCCTCCGCCCTCCCCTGAAAACAAATAAGACTAAGCTAACCTAAATGAAAGCAGGCATACACATACACCTGAAAATAAGTAAGTGAATAAATAAAACAATTAACTTTAATAATTTGCTATAACAACCAGGGTTAAGCTTTCATTTGTCTTCTTTACACACATAGGCTGGACTTCACGTCCGCAGTGCGCTAACACCGGCTTCCTAACTTTTTTGTTGCGGTCAGTTAGCAGCACAGAAACACAGACGATATTCGAGTTCAGGTATTCTGAACTTACCTGTGCTGGACTCAGTGGCAAAAGTGAGCGACTACCTGTGATAGTTCTTCTTTTCTTCGCTGAACTCATAATCGTGCCAAAGCAACCATAAAACCACCGCTAAACTCTTTACCGAAGCTCTGTGCCGTTGCTAGGGCAGTTGCCAAGTGATTAACGGTGACCTCGCGTAAACACCTGTGGACAACAGGAAGACCCGCGCGCGTGGACGTTTGGGTAGAACAGCAACAAAAATCTAAAGCTTCATATTTAAAATAATTGACGTTTTATTTGTTTTTCTCTGGAGTTTTTGTGTCTGTCGTGAACACTGTTTCTGTGTTTCGCGTTGTGTCGTGAAAGTCCTCGCGGGTCTGTTAGACTTTAATCTCCCCTGGCAACATCAATGTTTAGGTGAGCGAGTCCTTTCATTGTGTGGCACGTGGTGGTACTGCCCCCTTTCTGATACAGCGCTGAGAAGTGGAAAACAGAGAAACTAAGAGCAATAAGAAAAGCAATAAAAACAAAACCGTGTTTAATAAAGATGCACTTCATATGTTCTATATAATACTGTATACTTTCCCATAAACTTTTTTTTTAGCTTACGCTCCTTGTAATTATACTTCATAGGTTTCATTTCAGCATTCTTTGAGATATTTCTATCTTATAATAACTGAATATAGAAAAAAAAAACATTCCTGCACAGTCACTGTGCCTGCATATACCTATTCTTATTTCCTCAATACATTCAAAGAATGAATGATGTTGTATAAAATAAAGATACACAAAGATAGATCAAGATGAAGAAATCTGTTATGATCATACACTTATTGAAATTATTTCAAATACACCATGTGTTTACTGGACGATGTTTATTTGCCATAAATATTAGTAAAAATAAAAGTCACTTTAAACATCAACTCAAAAACAACAACCTGAAACTGGTTCTGTGCTCAATAATTAATACAAAACATTAAACTTTTAGTCAAGACAACGTCTTTACCATCCCACCATCAATGTTTGACAGTCTAATAATAGAGTCACTCTGATATTCTGATGCATGTTGAAACCAATCTACCAAATACCAACTGAGCTATGAACTATTCAACTGACAACTGAAGCTATTCATAAAGGCTATGAGTGAGTTTTTAAAATAGATTAATGTAGCTGGTCTGAGGTCTTTAGGTTTAAAATGCATACTGTACTTCTCCCTATATCGGTAACTGACATGTAAAATATTTTAAGTATGAGTTTGTGCATTTCAGTGTTTATCAAAGTGTGTAAACATTTTTTGCCCTGTATTGACTCATCTACACATTTCTTTTATTCCCCTCAGTATATTGCATAAAAACTGTAAAAACTATTTACACAAAATTACAAAGGTAGCTTTGGCTCGGATAAAACATTAAAAATGCAGACACTGCCTTGTTTCTGTAGAGAAACGAATATTTTCTAATGCCTAGAAATTATATTATTAACAACCACTGGTTTTTATCCAGAAAACATGTGGAAACAAGAGAATCAGAATGCTCTCAGGTTTATTCTATTCCGAGTAAGATCTTCAGTAGGACTGTCTGGAAACCAGACTGACTTCTTATATCAGATCACAGCACACAGAAGTATTTCTCTGTTCCACTTCCTACATGGAGTTCCTCAGCCCAGGCAGAGTGAGATCATACCTTCAGAGAAAAGAAGCATGAAATGTTCATAAGATCATTAAGCATCAAATAAGCATGCATACTCTGCTTTTTTAGGGTCCATGCCCTACAACCAGATTTGGTCAACCAGTTCTTTACAAAACGTGTATTTGTTGCTGCAAGTTAAATGAGTTTTCCTGTTACTGGGTGGCTCTATTGCACAAAGTAATAAGAATTCATTTCCACTGAGATGTCAAGGAGGCTCGCAGAGTCACAGTCATGAAAAATTGATCTTGTTTCACTGGAATCAGACTTGTGAAATTTGAAAATGGACAAAATGGAGAAGTGCAGATAAAATAACAAATATGCAACTTCACCAGGAGTTCAGGTTGGAACCATTATTACGTAAGAACCATAGCATAACTGTTTCCAAATCATGTTTAACACTCGTCTTTTAAAAGCACACAAACATTTGCCATTTGAAGAGATCATCCTGTTTTAACAGGTGTAGTTTATTATTGTTTTGCTGAAATATGCAAGGCCTTTCCTTGAAAAAGGCATCACCTGGACGAGAGCATAAGTTCCTCTAAAGCAGTGACAGTGACTTTCCAGATGTGTAAGCCCTTAGATTGCAAGTCTTTACTTGTTTTTTTTTTATATATTTGAATATTTTAATAACCTTTGCCAAAAAAAATTGTTTCTTTTCAGTTTCACTTACTTTTCTATCCCTTTGTTGCCCTCTCCCAACTTTTCTGGACCATGTTACAGCTATGAAATTTGAAATAAGGTAATACTTTCTTGAAGGTTTCTCAGTTTAAACATTTCATATGTTTAAATTCTATATTCTATTATGGGTTTATATATATTTGCAAATCATTTTGAATTTTTATTTATGTTTTACACAGTTTCCTAACATTTTTGGAATTGTGATTGTTCTCTGTAATCTGACCACAAGTTTATCTGTACTTCAGCTAAATGAACTAAAACACAGAAACACAGAAACATTTGTCTTCTTATGCCTCACAATTGTGTAATTGGTACAAAAACAATGTGAGACTTCCATAAAAGCAGCAAGGAAGTTCCAGGAAGTTATATAGAAAAAAGGAAACCAGTTAAAAAGTGCCCAGCAACAAAGGTGCAGGCAGATTTTATTACTGCTGGACAAAGCCGCTGTAGCTGTTTCCATTATTTGTGCTAAGTCAATGAGCTGCAGGCTTGAGCTTCATTTACCACCAGATAAGACAGAGGAATAGAGAACCATCAATCTTATCTAACTCTCAGCAAGAAAGTCAATATGTGAATTTTCCTCAAACTGTTCCTTTAATTAAGCTGGTCAGGGAGGATTTTCTTTACAAACTGATGACCGCAAGACAATAAAAGAAGGAAGTATTGATACTTAAAGTCAGCACATTCACATTCAGTGTCACATAAATCTAATTGTAATAAGAGAAAACTGGCCCCCTTACCACGCTGTGACGCCTTTGACTAGATCGATTTCTGATAAATCTATTATTACCTGCAGAAAGAAGCAGAACTGCCATCAGTTGTCTGGAACAAGCTGCAAAAGTGTGATAGTGAAAGCAGCTAGGATTTCAATTTATGCCACATATGAAGAAAATAAAATAAATATTTAAACCACAATGAAGAAAAGTAGGAAAATGAGAGGTCGCATATTTGTCTGAAGAATGAGTAAACACATAAAGCAGTTTAGCTGAGTTAGAGAGATTTAAGCTTTTAAGGCTTTGAAGCTTGTGACAGGAAGAAAAATGCAGAATTTACCAGGAGCAGCATGAGTGTTATTAGCACAAAAAATATTGCTTATTTTTGTTACAATTGTTATGATAGCAGTACTTGTTATTTAAAAATATTTAAAAAATAGTTTTCAAGTTATATTTTCATAAACCATGCAATATATGTTTAGGATTTTTTTAATAAAAAGCAAATGTCAGCATAAATATGTATAAGAAAAAAAATGTACATGTATAAATATTGTTCCATATAGTTTTATATTTTTTTATATATTTTAAGACATCAATACCAAATGAGTAGTTCAGCTTCAAAATGAGCTTAACATACCGAACCTATGTCCTTTCTCTCTTGAGAGACCAAAATGCTGTTGTTTTTCACAGACACATCCAACTTCCTAGCTTGTGCCTCTTGAAGTAACACATCAAACTCAAACCTGTGATGAAAGCAGGTAAAGAAAGTGACACCATCTCAGTGTCTGCTTTAAAGACACACAAACTACAAAGTATAAAAATATAAATTATTCCTTTACAACAAACAAATGGTGAATGAGCGTATTAGACTTACTTTTCATTGAAGACGGGATTGATCATCCTCTTCTTGACATGCGTCTTCTTACGATGCTTCCAGGTTTGGTCGGGGAGGAGATACAGGCGGACATAAGAGTCTGTGCCGTGCTCACTGCAGGGCAACAAGTTCCTGTGTGGGAGAGGCCACGGTATTTAGGAGAACTGTTTCTGTATATTTTAATTAAAGCCTTTTAATAACTTAAATGGTAATGAGGACAGATTTTTGTGACATACCTGCATCTGATTATAAAGACTATAAGCTTATGTTTCAGGGTTGCATAGCGTATATTTAGCTCAATCTCTCCAAATGAACCCTGATGATTCCTAATGGCTCTAAAGAGAAAAAATTGCAAAGGTCAGTTTCATTTTTATACTTTTTTGAAAATGCAGCATCCAGCTCAGTTCAGGATATCTTTGGAAAGGTTAGAAGTTGACATTAAAGGACACGCAGAGAACAAAGTCTCACTCTGGAAATAAGAATTCATCCGAGGGGTCAAAACTGGATGAAGTGATGGAGTTCTGTGACAGCAGGCTGTGAGAGGTCAACCGGCGCACAATCGCAGATGATTTCCTTTTCTTAGATGCCTGGAAGGAGCCACGGCCTTGAGCTAAATAACCTTGATTTGGTGAAGCTGTCTCTTGGTTCGGAGTTGAGGGACCAGGGGTATTGTTGGAGGAAACTGTGTGAGGGGAAGATGGAGCATCGGAGGGACTGGAGACTGAGGTATTCCCTGCTTTTCTGGTCTGTTGCTGTTTGACTTCTGAAGAAGGATTGATGAAAGTCTTGGGTGGAGGCTCTTCCAAATTAAGAATCTGTGTGAGATAGAAGACATGAGCAATGCTACTTATGACAGAGGTGAATAAGACAATGAGAAAACCAACAGAGAACATTTGCTTTGTACAGGAAGACAGATGGATGTGTGTGTGTGTGTGCATGCCCACCCTGAGCGTGGCCTTGAGTTTGATCTGGCTGTTTGCGCCAGAGTGCTCTAGCAGGAAGTACTGGTCTAGAGTCAGGTCCGAGGTGTTGAGGAGGCGACTAAGGGGCAGGTTGAGAACACCGAGGTGATTCTTCTTCTCAGGCTCTTTGACCTGAACCACATGAACAAAAAAAATATTTAAAAAAACACAAATTACATTAACCTCATGAAGAGATCAGATAGACTGAAAGAGGTCTGGGTTCAGAATATGCTTCAGAATCATTTGTGTCAATTGTAGTAAAAGTTTCATTCGGAGTCAAAATTGGACAATTAAATGGGAACATGATAAATATAGCACTATATTTTTTTTTTATTAGCAGCAGTGATTATAGTCAAGTTTTTAAAAACAATACTTTCCAAATGGTTGTTTTTGACAGCAATTTGTTCTGGATTAAAAAACAAACCTGAACAAAGAGCTGCTGCGTGTTGACGTCACGCACAAAGAAGGTGAAGCCCTCCTCCCACACCGGGTCTTTGGAAGCATACACAACCTGGAGAAACAGTGCATCAGTAGTAATTCAAGTTATTCACTGCAAAAAGATGACACAGTTACTGTGCTTTGCGTTTGTAACTGCAGTATTTTTTTCGACGGACTTTATAATAGTTTCACTGATCTAGAGTCAAAATGCTTCCAGATAAAATGCAGTCAAAATGTATTTATTTTGGATCACTAAACCTAAAAATGTTGCTTAAAACTGTTGGTAGGTAAGTGACACACGTTCTTATTTGAAACCAGAAATGACAAAAATTGAATTTAAGACTTGAATTTTGCCAAAAATGCAGGTAGGTGCTCATTTTCAGATGGGTTCTCATCCCAAACTATTCTTCAGTTTTATTGAATTTAGGCTTTTATCAAATTTCAAATGAATTGATATCTCCATTTGATCTGTAGACCTCTACTCTAACCTCAGTTTTGATCTTCCTGGTAGCGGAAATGGTCTAAAATCTGTAAATATCATAAAAGTGATCTTTTTCATTCATAACAAATTGTAACTTAATGAAAAAAGGTGAAGCACTACCATTTAAAGCAAGTGCCCATACAGCTATAACAACAGCTTTAATGATCATATTTGATATCATAGGGGAAAGTTATGTGTTTTTATGGTAAAGTGAGAGCAATACCTTGCTTTTCTGAACATTGCTGTCAATGGAAAATTCAACAAAGCTGTTGGGAAAGGCTGCTCTCTTTGTGATCTGAAAACAAAGCAAAACAATGACCTGGTCAGAACATCCGTAGAGCTCTATTCCAATTCCAATACGGTCAAGTGGATCTGTTTCTTTCAGTCAGTGTCAATATAAAAAAACATATAACCTGCCTTATAATTGTAAACCTCTGCAAACCAGGTTAGGTAGCAGTTTACATCTGATCCATATTTTTTTCCTGTTTTTTGTGTGAATTTTGTCATAATTATGTGATGAATTCTGTGTGCTTTGTGAGATCTCCGTGACCTTTTTCCTATAACCGGGTGAATATTTTGGATTTTTATATTGACTTTAAATGTGTTTTGAAGAACTAGTTTATCTGGTTGTTTATACTCATATTTTAAATGTAGTTGATTCTGCAGGAAATCGACGTTCAAATTTTTGGTAAGACCAAGACCAAGTCCCATGTAATTAAATGGAATTTCACAGAATTTTATTTGAAATTACTGTGTAATTATATTTACCCACAAATCCTTAAAGGTAGGCACAAAAGGGAGGTAACAAGTCAGCTTTTTTACAGGAAACAAAGAATAATTATAGTAAATGTGATTGCTGCATAACCAATTGTAAGCAGTGTTTAATTAATACAGTGACCGAGGAATCCTGCGAACACTCAGGATGAAGTCCTCATTAGGAGAATGGTTCACGGTGTCTCTATGGATTTGTAAATGTCATTTATCAAATGTATGTATGAGTTTGAGTGGGATTATATAAACATATAATTGCAACTACTTTACTATTTCATTTTTCACCTGGATTCTCTGGTAGCATTCTTATGACACTCCTTTCATAAAAATATTATTTGGCTTGTACAAAACCAAAATTGGGAGTCTTCCAACAATAAACTGCAACGTTCTTTATTCAACTCTGTAATAAACCACACCACCAACTAAGACGAGGAAGAAGAAAAACATTTATGCTGACAATCATTACTGAAGCAGAAAAAAAATACTAATGGCCAACCTCCGTCTTTACACTTCCAAATAATGATGCATAAAGATAAGAAATTAAGTTTTCAGTTTATTTTTATCCTGCATTTTCACATTATAACCAGCAGAGGACAGTACTAATGAAATTAGGAAACCTTGAATTGAGAAAAGAGTAAAAGAGTTTTGTTATTTAAAAAAAAAAAATCCTTAATAATTCTACCAGTTGGTTTATAATTATCTAAAATACCAGATGAATGGAATTCATATCAATTATGAAATCTGTGAAAGTAGAACCTTAATTTTTTTTTCCTTTTGTTTCCTCCATGTTCTAAGTTTCCTTCCTGCATGTTTCTTAAGGCTGGGAAATTTAATCTGAACATGTCTCGGTTCAAGGAGTTAGATGAAGAGCAGCTGGCAATAACAGGCATATACAATTACAGGCATGCGCCAGACAAACTGGAAAGACCACCTCTGAACACGCACAGGCACATCTAGAACAGCTACAGAAAGCAGATGACCTGACTGATATGGTGTTTTGGCATCAATACACAAAAGCACCATCAGCTGCAGGACATTGAAATGAAGTAAATAAAAGTAAAACAAAGCTTTTGTTTCAATATGCTCATCTATTATTGTAAAAGAAAACATACTCTCACTGGCAAACTCAATAAGCTTTGGGCTCCCAATAACCCCCAAAATCACGGATATTTTTATAAACATGTTTAGGACAGAAAGACATAAGGGTCCTCAACGTGATCAAAACAAGTGATAGTGAAGGACTTGCTTTGCTGTCTCTATTATTAGAGCTAATATTGCACATTTGATCCAAATATCTGTATAAATTTGGCATTAAAACAAATTGCAACAAGAAAAACAAGGACACAGCCTGATGCATTAATGCTAGAAAAGCTGTCGTCTTACCTGCGCTTCTTTTGAGTTCTTCCTGAGCCTCTGGTGGTCTGAGGTCTGAGCAGGACAAAAATACAGCTGAGAACATTTGCATGACAACAACAAGAACAATACTACTTATCAACAGAAGGTGCTTACAGGTAGATCTGTGGCATTGTCCAGATACACTGCAAGTATGGCACAGGCAAAGTTGTCATTGGACTGGGAGAAAATGTTGTGAGAGGAAAGAAATGTGATTTCCACAGCAGTTGGACACTGACACACATACAGCTGCTGCTTTTAGTTCAAAGTGAAATATACAAATTCGAATGTTATTTTGAAGAAATAGTGGGCTGCTGTACCTCCTGCAGTAGGCTGGTGTCAGTCTGAAGGGAAAACCACTGGAGCTTAAGATGAACTTCACCGTGTGGCACATCCTCCAAAGGAAACCACTGCAAGAGTAAGAGGATGTTTGAATGGCTTTAGTGCAAATAGAAAACCAGGAAAAATGGTAGCACATGCATTTTATATGAAACAGTGCACTGTGGTACAGAAATGTTGTGTTATGAAGATTAATCTATTGAATATTGATTTATTGATTAGCATTCAAATATCTCAGTGAATGCAGAAAAAAGATCTACCACAAAGTAAGAAAGCACGAGACAAGGCTAATCAGAAGGTATTGGCTGAAGCACATGCTTATTACGCCAACCCTTTTAACAGAAGATCTTTTAGCATGCAGCTCATGTACATACGGCTCGAAGCAAAGAGTAAAACAAAACAAAGAAAACAAGAGTTTCAGTATTATTATTATTGCTCTTTTCACTCTTGATTTATATATTTTTCTAATACTCTATTTTTAAACATGTCTTTAAACAAGGAAAATGAACTCCACCGTTTTAAATCACTGTGATAACTATTCCACAGGTTAACTCCTCTAACAGAAGCACATCTCTGCTTTATGTTCGTCCTTATCTTGTTTTTTTTAAGAAATCTGTTCCCCTTAAGTCATATTGACTCTCTCTGACTTTAAGCAGCTTCTGGGTACTGTGGCAAAGCAAGTTGTTTTGTGCTTTATCTGTGCCATTTTATATTCAACTAAATCATAAAATTTCAGGGTATTCAGATTAATAAACAAAATGTTAGTTGGTTCTATATAGTTCGATTGATTTATAATTCTTATAGCTCTTTTTTGTAACTCGGAAATAGGAAGCGTATTTGTTTATATGCATTACCCCATATCTCAAGACAATAAGTCATATGGAAGCAACAGAGAACAATAAAGTGTGTATAATGATTTCTTGTTCAGGACATGCTTTGTTTTGTAGAGAATAGCAATGGTTTTTGAAATGTTTGCTTTCACGTGGTTTATATGAGACTTCCAGCTAAGCTTATCATCAGTTATCACTCCAAGAAATTTATTTTCGTACACTCTTTCAGTTTCAATTCCATTAACCCTGATTTTAGATACATTTTTCATTTGTCAGCTCTTCAGGGTAAAAGATCTCACCTGATCCATTTGTTTCTCTCTCTTCACTTCTCCCAAATCGAGCTTATAGCTAAAGCAGACAGCCAATGTAAAATACAAATCACATTGTTAATGTCAATATTAGTTAGATTTTTTTATAAGCTCTTCATAGGTAAGAATCCACTGATGCCAGGAACTTTGAGAAGGGCTTTTCTTAGAATTTTACTGAGGCATAACTGACTCTGCACGAGGACTGCAGCCTGCATGATGAGATAAGGAAAAGCCAAGAAAAACATCATCATAACTCAAAACTGTACGACATACCTTCCAAGGAAATCATCTTTATCTACATCTTCATCATACAGCTCCACTTCTAGCTCTTGGCCAGGAGCCTCGTGGACAACAAACTGCACAGATAAAAAAAGCGAGGAAGTTTTTAAAAGCACTAAGACGACAAGGTTACATGCAGAAAATGGAATATTAGATACTGATGCTGTACAACAATACAATGAAACAAGTAAAACCGAAGATGAGTGACACACCCAGCATTACAGGGTATGAAATACAGTCATGTGTTTGAATTTTGTGTGGGGGAGTTCGTGTTAGCCTACCTCATACACTTCATTCCATCTTGGATGTAGATTCTTTTTCACAGTCTTGCTTTTGAAGTGTATGTTGCCCACTCTGAGTGTGGCATAGGGGTCTGATTTGCCTTTCACTAAACCCATCACGTATGTGTCCATAGCCAGCAGGTCCCTGGCTTCCAGCAAGTGGACCCTCACCACCCCCTATGAGGAAAAAACACGAGATTCATATGAATGATAGTGTCTTTGTATAGGTAACAAGTAAAGGTAAAAATAGGTTTAAAGAGCAAATAGTTAACATATTTTTTTAATCTTAAAATTCACTGTGCTTATAAAAAAAATCCAAGTAGCTGCTGGTTATAAGGCGAAGCTAAATGTGTGAATTGGAAATGTGATGGTACTTACACGAGGAAGTGGAAACCTCATTTGGTCCATTTTGACCTGGTCTATGAGGGGAATACACATGCGGTTGGGCAACACTATAAAAGAAGCAATGATGTTCATGATGGTCTCCTCTGACAGTGAACTGTAAAGTGAAAGATGGAGTGAGACAAGCAAACATCAAAAATTCTGGATGAATCGGTAATAATAGGATTCTTTTTTTAAAGATTCTCTGACCTAAAGGCGGGGCTGCTCAAAAGGTTTGTCATGCCAGTCCAGTTTATTTTTAATGTCTGAAAAAAAGAGCGCTTTCGATAATATTAAACACACAACTACACTTCTCACAACTCCACACTGAGAAAATCTGTGGCCACTTACAGGGCGGCGAATGAAGAAAAAAGTGACTCCTCCCACCAGCGGTGTTTGACCAATAAGAGGCTCTAAAATAACTCTCATCATCCCCTGGAGCTGGAAGATTCAGTGAAAGTTTTACAAGAATAGTAAACATATGATACAGATGATGGAGAGAAAACAGGAAAATGAGATGCTCACTTTAACGCCTTTCACACCAGCTGTCATTGCTGAGTTCATGTCAGCACGAATGTCCACATCACCGTCATAACTGCAGAGTAAACTGAGCTGGTCAGACATAAATGATGGCAAGAGAAAACATCCTGCACACGACTTAGAATTTAAAGTAAAAAAAAAAATGTATTTGACCGACCTTATGTTCATGTCCAGAATCACTTCCCTATGTTCCACTTCATGTGTGTATGCTCTTATTCCAGTGATCTTGAGAGGCTGAAAATAAAGAAGCATTTAAAGAAAACCATTCAGCCACAACACATCACCTCCAACGCATTTCCAATGAATAAATGTCACTGGATATTAGGGTGGATTTCCAGGAGAACAAATACAAACTCGATTTAAAATGTAAATAAAAGCAAAATGCAAAATTTGCAAATCCCACAGACCTATAATTTATTCACAGTAGAACTGAGAAAATGGACCATTTTAAGAAAAAAAATACTCATAGTTCATTTTGAACTCCATGTCTTAAAAAGGTTTGGAGCATCTTAGAAAGAGAGAGTTTCTAAGAAGTAATGATGGACTGCAAAAACATGGATTGCCTGCAGTAGAAGAACTTTCACCAACTAAAAACATCAGAAGCAGAAAGAAGAGTGGTAAACGTGACTGCATCCCAACTTTTCTGAGACGTGTTGCTGCTATCACATTCAAAATGAGCTAACATTTTTCTTTAAATTATGTATTTTCTCACTTGAAATATTTGACATATTTTGTGTTCTGTTGTGAATGAAATACAGATTTATGAGATTTGCATTGCGTTCTGTTTTTATTTCCATTACAGTCACCCTGTAATGTGTAGGGAGATGAAGACCCGAGTGCAGACTGAACACGAGTCATTGATTAGATCGTTGACAGATTTCAGAAAGGAAGCAAAGAATAAGGTACCACAGTATAACTGAAAAGTTGCTGAAAAACAACAAACTTGGAAACATACTAGGGCTATGGAACACTGAGAAAGGTGAACAGAAGTGCTGACAAGGGGAGACAGAAACTATATATATATATATATATATATATATATATATATATATATATATATATATATATATATATATACATACACACACAGTGGAACGAAGCACGCTACAAGCAACCAACTCTCAAAATGAAGCAGGAAAAGCAAACCTTAACAGGGAAAACACACAAATGAAAATGAAGGAGACTCAACGCAACAGGAAGTGACATTGAGGGAAGAACTAAACTCTAAAGCAACTGAGAACTAGGAACAAAACAAAACACACAGAACACAGAATGAATGAAGTAAATGTAAACACTAAATAAGCCAGGAATTAAATAAATAATTAAACTAAACAAAACTTCAAAGTGCAAAAAGCTCAAAATGCTGGGTAGCAGCCACAGGACCATGACAGACCCAGTTCGTTTTCAGAACTGCACAAATCAAAGACACTCACAATGCGCCCAAAGTGGATTTTGGTAAAAGTAAAAGTTTTCAGTGAAGGACTGGAGAACCTGATGGACTGCTGGATGTTTTCTCTAAGTAGCTTCTCCATGTACGTCCCAAAAAAAGGCCACGCCTGCTTCAACACCTGACAACACATGACCAAAAAAACATGTGAACACTTGATTCAGAATAGCAAACTGAAATGTACTCACAACATTAACTGAGATTAACACTAAAAGGCTTAATGTATCAAATGCTTTGTTTAGCTTTCTAAAATTACAATTTAGTTGTAAAATGTTTTTGTTAGTAATTATTTAATATAGTTTGCACTTCCTGCAGTCTCCGTGTTGCTTTCAGCTAATCTATCTCTGACTTTGACCTTCTGTCCTCATGCTTTGCATCAAGGTGTAGGTTTTGTGTACTCTAGATCAGCAGGGCCTTAACCAGTTCGTGTTATAGAGGAATAACCGAATATCTTCTGGATTGTGTTTATTTTCAGCAGAATAGAAATCACAGTAATAGCTACAAAAGGTATATAAAGGCATAAAAGTTATCTGGCAGCACGGTGGCAGGGTGGATACCACTGTTGCCGCACAGCAAGAAGGTCCTGAGTTCAGTTCCTCCATCAGGCTGGGGTCATTCTGTGTGGAGTTGGCATGTTCTCCCCATGTTTGCGTGGGTTCCCTCCGGGTACTCTGGCTTCTTCCCATCGTCCAAAGACATGCAGTTTGTGGGGATAGGTTAATTGATTAATCTATATTGCCCATAGGTGTGAATGCAAATGGTTGTCTCTCTCTGTGTGTTAGTCCTGCGACAGACTGACGACCTGTCCAGGGGCGTACGCCGCCTCCCGCCCTATGACAGCTGGGATAGGCTCCAGTGCTGCCTGCAACCCTGAAAAGGATAAGCGGAAGCGAATGGCTGGACTATAAAAGGTATTATTAATGTCCTGTTGTGTGTATTGCCCAGCTGAATGTCTGACTGTGAGTGACTTTCCTTTGTTACGCTGGAGTTGATTTGCTAGGAATTTGCTTGATTTATTATTTTCTTTGAAATTGTTATTTCTAGGTTGTGTTCTTACATAAAATATTCTGTAATTCTCCCCATGGTTGTTGGCTTGGGTTTGTTATGTGTCTGTCTGTTAGTTTTTTTTACTTTTCCTTCAATAGCACATTCCAATTTTTGTCCTGTTTTTTCTTCTATAAGGAGCTTGCTTTTTCTGTTTAACAAAGTAAAAAAGGAGTTGTACAAAGAAAATCATTTGTTTCTATGAACTCTTTCTTTTGTGTCAATTATGTCCATGAATAGGGACCTGGGTACAATTAAAATCTATAACATTTCCTGTATGAGGAGAACTTTTGTTTTGTTTCTGCCTGAAAACAAATACCACATACATTCCAAAAAACAAGTTGCTGCTTGTCTGTGTCACTGCATTCAGAATGCTGTGTTGGGTTGAGCACAGGTAACTGACTTGGCCATTGAAGAATATCCATTATTGCCCTGCGAAACTCTTACACTATACTTTGGGTAATTGTCCATTTGATTTTTTGCTCTGTGAATGATAGCTCTACCTCTTTAAGAGTGTTCTTGGCCTGGTTAGATGCAGTGAAGTTTTTCTTAACCATGGAAACAATTGTGTTATAATGCACTTTAGTTGTCTTCTGTGGTCTTTCTTTGCTTTTGGTGTTGCTGAGCTGGCTAGGGCATTGAATCTTTGTAAGAATATACCAGATTGTTAATTTGGCTGCAGGTTTTTGCTCTTTCTGTCTCTCTCTTTCTCTGAAAGGTTTTTGTTTTGTTTTGTTTTAGTCTCATAAAGTCCTTATTCACATGCATCAGCATGTTTTAGGAACTCCCATAAGTTCATTAGGTGACCATAAACTCTGATCAGTAATCTGGTAGGAATGATTCCTGGGAATTGTGGATGGAAGGACAGATGACAGACACCTCATCACTGCACAAACTCATCTGCAAGGTGAGCTGAAAATACTATACTTTAAAGTAAAGCTGGAAGTCAGCACTTCTATCATATATTGACTGTTTGATTTCAAATCCACTGTTGCGAAATACAGACGAAAAATTATTTTTTAAAAAAGAAGAGAAGAGAAACCTTTATTAGTCCCATACGTAGGAAATTTGTTGTGTCACAGCAGAAAGTGGAGAGTGCAAGTTACAGTAGTAAAACTTATCATTGTCCAAGATTTAATGGACCTAAGTGTAGCTGATTCAATATTTACAGACTAACTGATGTATTGGATACCAGATTTTATGATATTTGATGTGGGCTTATTTGGACATACTTTCAGTGCCAATTAAATCACCAATTAACTGAACATGCATGGAACAGGGTGAGCATGTAAACGCCACATAGAACGACAAAAGGTTCAAACCAGGAGTCATGGTGCTACCACTTCACACCCCCCAAATATGGGACAAGTAAGGTAGTTCTGACTCTCATTACATGCAGCACAGTACATTTTAAAAATAAGTGGTGCCAAGTTCTGGTTAGGTCTAACTAGACTGTTGAATAAACTAATCAACAATGACTCCATTTTTTTTCTTTTTGACTGATTTTTAACATGCCATAATTTTGCATTTATATGAAACTAACAGATTTTTCTTTAAATCTGTTAAAAATCATTATTTGGTGCATGTTGTTAGGTTCCATATGACATAAGCAGCAGATCCACTGTTGGAATGGCTGCAGTGTGCCTACATGTTCTCTCTCCCACATTTTCCATCTTTCTTCCAATGTTTGTGTCAAAATAAAGATGACAATTGTCATAAATTAGCCTAAAAATGCATCAAAAGAACGAAACATTACAAACATGGGCGGGATTCTACTTGATCTTAATGAGGTCACCTAAAGGTATCCAGTACAGCCCGATCCGGCAGGGAGGTGTGGGACGCCAGATCAGGCGCCCCCTGTTTTTGTCTTACTTCTCTCTATCGCCTTTTCTATCCCTTTCAAGAAGTTAGGCTCCATAAATGCTAAAGAGGTAAGTATTATTTCTCAGTTGCAGTGAATAGATAGAAAATAAACTGTGGGAAACTAAACAGAAGAAAGAAGAAGAGAAATAACAAGTTAACATAAACCAGTGACACACTCCAGGGCCTGATCAACCCTGGCAGGGCCTCCTTGGATGAGGGTGTCTAGTGATGATGGCCGAAATACCCGATGAATCCAATTTGTCCTAAATTTTAAAATCATAAGCTAGATCAGATCTCTAATCCTTAAACCTAACCAAGGAAGGAAAATGTCAGATTAGCCTGGGTAAAAGTCACACAACGATGCGTGCTGCTGACAAAGTTTCTGGGCTGCCTTGCCTCAAAACAGCCATCCCTGAAGAGTCTCTCCATCTAAAGCAGTGCATTATCAGGGATTGTAGCATCTAGTCCTTCTTACTGAATCACCCTACAGTCCATATTCAAACCTTTTATGGTTGTAAAGCTGAAACAGTTGATTGTTATAGATACTTGAGACTCTGGCTGGATGATAAAGAGACTTTTCTACAAAAAAAAAAAGAAAAAAGATGAAGATCTGGTTTTTATATAGTTTTTTTTTTTAAATCTCATTCATAAGCTGCAAGATCATTGCACAACCCACAATTTTGTCTCCACTTGATTATGGTGCTATTGTTTTATGAGTGCATCTATATCCACCTTAAGGTCTCTAATGGTAGTTTTTCCTTCACACTGTTTCCAAAGTGCTTGCTCAGTGAGTCATATGTTGTCTGTATGCATTATTGTCGGGTCTAATTAACAATATAAAGCACCTTGAGGTGACTGTTGTTGTGATATGATGCTGTATAAATAAAATTGAATTGAATTAATTTGAATTAAATTCTGTGTATCACAGTGCATAATGTGAAAATTTTAAATTGTTGTATTTGTGCATCTGCAACTACTCTTGCACCTGTTTTTAGTCTTGGTATCTTTCTTGAAAAAGAGATTTCAATCTCACCGAGAGAACCTGTTTAAAAAAAGGACTTAATAGATAATATCACTCTTAACATGTGAAAAATGTTTGAATACTGTACCTTGTTAAGCCAGTGAACCTTCTCTACATCAGAGAATTGCACCTTTGGGGGAAAAGCATTAAAGTTAAAATCTTGATGCATGCTCAATCATCCAGGTAAGTCAATCTCCAAAAGTTGATTCTGTTCATCTGGACGAAGCGTTTTGTGGGAGAAACGTTTCGTCACTCATCCAAGTGAAACGTTTCTCCCACAAAACGCTTCGTCCAGATGAACAGAATCAACTTTTGGACATTAAAGTTGCATGACGGCGTTGGTGGAAGACGAAGAGGTGTGGTGATTAAAAACCTCCCTCAGAAGTTTAGGCTGTAACAGAAAAACAGAACATACCCAGGATGCCATCGGTAAGGCACTTCTCAGCTCGGTTTTGATCGCGCGTTTTTCATTGTCCACTAAGTCGATGGCTGATGTGATCCGGGCGACTTTCCATTGGCGATTTTTCTTCCAGTAGGTGAGCATAAACACGCACAGCAATACCCAGCTGATGTTGATGCCCAGATAGCCTAACAGATACACAGGGTAGCAGATGAACACCGCTCTCCCGCAGTACATCACGAACTCTATTATTACGTGGTTAACAGTCGAGGAGCTCAGCCTGTCCGTGCACTGCATGCTTTCGGACGGTTTCTGTGCCATCGGGTCAGACACGGTCTGAGGACCTGCTTCAGAAAACGCACTTATTGTATGATCAGAGGGCGAACAACTTTCTGTGTATTTCATTTCATTTTCATTTGAAAAGTAGACAAACCAGTCCTCCCCACTTACCTCGCGCTCATAGTAGTCCTACACCTTCTCCGTGTTTTTTTTTTTTTTAACAAAAATAAATATGCAGGATAAAATGACGGAAATAAATCCAGACCTGGAACTTAGATTTCCACGCTGTATGCCTATTCTGCACCGGGAGGTGCTGTGTAAGTCAGTGCCAAAACACCCCGAACCATATTGTTGATGTTGTAACTACACAGTAACGTCATCAGGGCACGAGCGCACAATCACACGCACGTTGTTGCACTTTTGATTCCTTACTGGCACCTACTGTGTCAGTAGTGCGCTTCAAGTCAGGACTTTCCACGCACACGGAGATGTGCTTATAAGGTCTCGGTTCTCTTTGGATCTTAAAATTCCTCAGTGATGAAGTTTAACAAATACAGATACAGATCCTCTCTTACTGAACCCGACTTTATTGCGCTCGTTTAAGTCCCAAACAGACCGCATTTCTCTCCATGGACAAGAAAAAAGGAACGGAGAAATAGCAGATGACGTAATTAACAAAAAGGAAACTTATATATTTTTTGTTACCAATTCTCATCTTTCTTTTATCATTATTTCAATTCATGTTTTCATTCATATCTTTATTTAGCTTCATTTGATTTTTTTTTTTTTTGTCTTTTTCTTAGTATTATCATTACCATCAGTAGTGGTACAAATAGTACTGGCGGTGGTATTATTACTTATATTGTTATTATTACCAATATTTTTAATATTATTACTGATATTATTATTAATGATGACTCATCTAACCACATAATGTAGATCCCCATATCCACGCATTGGGTTCAACCACATGAAACTCACACCCAGTTTTAATTGAATGCAAACTCTACAAATATGTACAAATGTTTGTTTGTTTGTTTGTTTGTTTGTTTGTGTTCTACTCTTTTTCAATGTATTCTTTGTCTCTTGTTTGTGTCAGTGCACATTTTCTTCATAGTTGTTTTTGGCAATGCTGATTAATTCTGGCATTTTCACTATGCATGTTTCACATTTTTATTACCCACTTGTAAACATCTACTCTTACCAGTAGCAGTTTATAAGAGAAAATATATTGAGCAGAATCAAATTGCGTGTGGTTTGTGTGCCCCCCCACAACGGTCCCAGTTTCACTTAAGCTAGACATCAAGATTGAGCTGGAAAGGATGTGCAGCAGGTTATGGTGTAAGGGCAGAGATGGTAATGTACTAATATGCGTGCGAGTGTGTTGATAAGATGAAAGGAACTTTAAGGAACAAAAGGAGAGAGAGGGGAGGACAGTTAGTGAATCAGGAAATGCAGAGGATTGGTAAGGAGGAAGTGAGGGCAGCTGTGAAGAGGATGGAGAATGGAAAGACAGCTGGTCTGGATGCCGTTATGGGAATGACTGGGAGTGAGGGTTTTCACCCAGCCAGTTGTACAGCATCTCGTTAACATTTCATTACCTTTCTTCAGTAGTAAGGAACTGAGCTTTGTTTGATTAAATAATGTTTATTAATACACCTGTTTTCACAGACAAATAGGCACAAAGTTCTGTGCATTCAAATAAATGAAAATGAGGAAGAATTACAATAAAAATAAATCAGAAGATTAAAAAAATACTGTTAACAATAATACAAAAGCAAGTTCAAAGAGAATAAAATAAAAGTCGCAATAAATCAGTTAACATAAATAGCAATACCCCCCCCCCCCCCCAGTCGCTAACAAGGAACAGTTATTAAATTCAGAGTCTGTGATCGAAGGCTCGAAGGAGTAAAAACAAGCTTAGATAAATAGTCTAGACCTTGTTCACTTAGTGATCTCTGTGCAAGAATGTGAATTTCACACATAAAACACGTAAAACACATCAGCAGTCTGACTGCACCGTTTTGTAAATCTTGGATGTGAAAAATAGATGATTTAACTAAGTCAGTAAAAAAGGACTTTACGGTTTGCATGAATCAGCCGAGGAGACTATACACCTAAATGAAAGAAACAGAAATGTCAAATAGATTTTATATAAAAGTTAAAGCCTAAAGAAGAAACAAATACTATACCAAAATTATGAATGCTGGACGAGCAAAAGGAAGCAATCACTTGACTGGTTTTTCAGTGTAGTTCAGGAGGAGCTACAATCATGGCCTCAGTCTTGTTGAAATTCAAAACAAATCAATTGCTGGGATAGACATTGAACTAGGTGGATAGCCTCTCGAGCCGGTAAGGCTTAAAAGACAAAAACAGCTGAATGTCAGCATAAATAAATAAGAAATGGAAAGGTTGAACGATGGCAGCTAAAGGAAGGATGTAGCGATATAGTAGTAAGAGACCGGGGACTGAACCTTGTGGAACCTCACAGGTTAGAGAAGAAATGTTGTTTACCCTAAACAGAGAAAGTCCTGTCTGAAAAATCAGAGGAAAACAAGTCTAACACCAAGCCAGAGATACCAGCCGAAACCTCAAGCCTATTAAGTAACATACCATAGTCAATGGTATGAAGGGCTCTATTGAGATAAACTAAAATGAGTACAGAACAATTTCCTGAATCAAATACCATTAGAATCGTATTATAGACTCTCAATCTCAAGGAAGTGCTGCTTTGGAAAATCAAACTGGAACAGGTCAGAAATCTGTTTTTTGTATAAAAAGGATCTCAATTGACTCCCCACAACTGTTTCTAATAATCTCCTGATAGAGTAAATGGCAATTTTGAAACAGATGGATAATTCCCAACAGAACTGACATCAAGATTACATTTTTTAAAGTAACAAAACTGGCTCGGAATGCTTAAAACGGGGAATGCCACAACCTTACTTCAAACAGTTGTTAACGGTAGTTAGAAATGAAGAACCATACTTGTAAAAGTCCCAAACAGGAAAGAGGTAAAATCTCAAATAAGTATGAAGAGGGTTTTATCGAGTCCATTACTGTAACTAAGCCATTAACAATAACTGGAAAGAATGACGTAAAGGACTCAGCTCACTAAGAGCCATCTTCACATGCTGAGGAACATAAGGAGAACTTGGATCTTATGGTAACTCGGTCACCTTATTTACAAAATGATTGAGAAATACATTACAGTCATCCTGGGATTATTCTTGTCACAATTAGATTGAGATGGCTGAAATAAAAAGATCCAGTCCCTTTCACTGCTTCATTATAATAGTGGAGAGGATCTTTCAAATAAAGAAGAGGATCAAACGTTCATCTCTGAAATAACAGTCATCAATTGAATGTCAGATCCTAATACAAACACGTTGTTAATACTTAGTTAAAATGAACATTAAAAGAGTGACTTATGGTCACCAAAAGCAACTTCATTTACTGCCAACTTAACACCATAAGCTATGTCCAAGTTACATTTTTGCGAGGATAGTGGGACCAGATACATGTTGAACAAAGAGCACATGACACTCATTAACTTAGTGGTACTGTCTGATCAACCATCAGCATTAATGGTCAAGTCCTCAACTTACTGCAGTTTGATGGAAACTGTGAAAATATTATTTAGCATTGAAAAACAAGCTGATTTTTGCTTGTATATCTCATCAGTTATAGTTCTGACAAATTGTCTTTTCTTGCATACAAAAAGTGACACAAACTTGTTTTAATCTTACGTTTAAGTGTGTCAGTTTCAAGTAAGACCTCCAGTGTTACTAGATTGGAAGATGAATTTTGTGCCTGGGATCAGAGTGTTCCTTATTTACACGATCAAAGATAGTTTTTCTGCTACTTTCGGGAAAAAAAATCCATAAAGGAGTATGAAACTCTTCAAGCATCATGTCGGCAGTTTCCCCTGCAGTGGCTGATGAGGTGATTTTTAAGTTGCAAAGCTTTTCTCAGATCCACTTGCTAGATGGATTTCTTCAGCCCAAGCAGAGTGAGCTCATACCTTTAGAGAAACAGGTGTGAAATATTCACATGACTATATCTAAAAACAAATAATCACCCACACACGGTTTTACATTAGAGTCCATGACTTGCAATCAACAAAGAAACAAAGAAACCAGCACCAGTTTGTATTTGGTGCTGAAAGTGGTTATTTTAGTGAAAACCCAGAAACAAGTATTGCCCCTTATAAGATGCTTCATACTGACACTCATATGTATGTATAGATAGATAGAAAACAAATAGATTAAACTGCTTTTTAAAGCTTGTATCAGAAAAAATGAGTTGTTTATATTAGATAGTAATTATATTTGTTTCAATTTTAATGACACCAATACTGATTATTTCTTAATATGTTTTTAAAAATTAAGATTATTTTTATCAGAAGCATATATCACTCTAATTACTATAAAAATGTTTATTTACAAATAGGAATATTCCTCAGTGTATAGTTTTATTATTTTTAAGGTATCAATGCCGTTTACCCTGACGTAGCATAACATACCAAGCCAATGCCCTTTTTCTCTCTGGAGACCAACATCTTGTTACTTTTCACAGACACATACAACTTCCTAGTTTGTGCTTCCCTGAGTGTCACATCGAACTGAAACCTGTGACAAAAGATGATTGTCAGAAAAGTAAAAGAAAGTAACACTGTGCACAAACTTTAAAACTCCCAGCTCTTCGTTTTTTAAAAAACAAACGGGATATGTAGAATTAGTTTATTACGCTCACTTTTCTTTGAAAATGGGATTGATCGCCCTCTTCTTGACACCGGTCCTCTTGCGATGCTTCAAGCTTTGGACAGGAAGGAGATACAGGCGGACGTAAGAGTCTGTGCCGTTCTCACTGCAGGGGAATAAATTCCTGCGTGACAGAGGATTTTAAAAGAAAACTGTATATTATATGTGCAATTTACAATCTCTAACTGTTGCCTTTTTCTCATCTGATGTGTTGAGTTCAGATAATTTAAAACAAAAATAATGAATATCTTAATATTCTTAAATTAAGCCTGTTTATGACTTATACCAGCTACTGCAAACATATTATATGACATATTTTCAATATCCTGGACCTAGGTGTATATATATATTATTTCAACATATGGTGCTTATTAGAAAAAGAGTTTAATGTCATCACACTAAAAATGCAAATCATAACTGGTGCTGCTTGATCGCTGTGACATACCTGCAATTGTTAACAAAGACCATGAGTTTGTTCCTCATGGCTGCATATTGTACAGACAACGCAATCTCTCCAAATGAACCCAGATGATTCCTAATGGCCCTTTAGAGGTAAAAATAAATATATGAATGTCACCTTTTCTTTCTTTCAGTTCTTTTGAGAATGCAGCATCTCGCTTAGTTCATTATATCTGTAAAAATATTAAAAGTCAGCGTTAGAGGACAGAAATGGACACACAGAGAACAATTCTCACTCTGGATAGGAGGCTCCATCTGACAGGTCGAATCGCGATGAATTGATGACGTTCTCTAACAGCAGGCTGTGGGAGTCGAACCGACGCAAGTTTATTGATGAAGATGATTGCTTCCTGTTTTCAGGCGCCTGGGAGGAGCCACAGCCTTGAGCCAAATAGCCTTTGCTTGGTGATGCTCCCTCCAGGTTCGGAGTAGAGGCAGCAGGGATATTGTTGGAGGAAGCTGTGTGAGAGGAGGGTGGAGCATTGGAGGGATTGGAGACTGAGCTGTACCCTGATTTTCTGGCCTGTTGTTGTTTGCCTTGTGGAGGAGGACTGAAGATAGTCTGGGATGGAGGCTCTTCCAAATTAAGAATCTGTGTGAGATTTACATCAGAGCTGATGAGGAATTGTATTGGCAGTACTAGTGAATAACACAATGGGGGCGGGGGGAACAAAAACAACAACTAAAATAAATAAAACAGGGAAACCTAAGAGATCTTTAGCCTTGCATGCCCACCCTGAGAGTGGCCCTCAGTTTGATCTGGCTGTTTGCTCCAGAGCGCTCCAGCATGAAGCGCTGGTCTAGAGTCAGGTTGGAGGTTCTGAGCAGGTGACTGAGGGGCAAGCTGAGAACACCGACTAGATTCTTCTTCTCAGGCTCTTTGACCTGAACCACATGAACAAAGAAAATATGAAAAAACAAAGATTAGATTAAACTTATGAAGAGATCAGATGGAATATGGTGTTGCAACATTGGCAACACACTGGAGAAATCAAGGTTTGAATGATTGGTTTACAGGCATACAAAACAAAAACTGTATGAAGAACATATCTGATTAAAAACTGGAAAAAATGTGAGAACATGCTATCACTTTTCTAATTAGGTTATTAAATTAAAGGTTTTAAACTATTTATTTTACATTATTTTACAAACAGTACGGAGTAAATGACAAACCTGAACAATGAGCTCCTGTGCACTGACATTATGCACAAAGAAGGTGAAACCCTTTTCCCAAACTGGATCTTTAGATGCATACGCAACCTGTGGAAAGAGAGCAAGACGGTCACTGAGATGTGTGGATGTAACTGCAATCTCTGAAGCAGATGAACTGACCAGTGTTTTAAATTTTTACAGAAGAAAAATAATCGAAAAAAGGACATATGCACTTAAAGGTGGAAATGGCGTATTAGCAATACCTACCTCGCTTTTCTTAACGTCGTCGTCAATGGACATTTCCACAAAGGAGTTGGGACAGGTGGTTCTCTTTGTGAGCTGAAATAAAAGCAAACCAGTGAGGCAGTGAGAACATCTGTTCTAGTTTACAACTACTGTTAGCTGAGTCTGTGTTTCTGTGAGCCACTGTCAACATTTAAACCAGAAATAAACCCTTGCACATACAGGGAGTGCAGAATTATTAGGCAAATGAGTATTTTGTCCACATCATCCTCTTCATGCATGTTGTCTTACTCCAAGCTGTATAGGCTTGAAAGCCTACTACCAATTAAGCATATTAGGTGATGTGCATCTCTGTAATGAGAAGGGGTGTGGTCTAATGACATCAACACCCTATATCAGGTGTGCATAATTTTTAGGCAACTTCCTTTCCTTTGGCAAAATGGGTCAAAAGAAGGACTTGACAGGCTCAGAAAAGTCAAAAATAGTGAGATATCTTGCAGAGGGATGCAGCAGTCTCAAAATTGCAAAGCTTCTGAAGCGTGATCATCGACCAATCAAGCGTTTCATTCAAAATAGTCAACAGGGTCGCAAGAAGCGTGTGGAAAAACCAAGGCGCAAAATAACTGCCCATGAACTGAGAAAAGTCAAGCGTGCAGCTGCCAAGATGCCACTTGCCACCAGTTTGGCCATATTTCAGAGCTGCAACATCACTGGAGTGCCCAAAAGCACAAGGTGTGCAATACTCAGAGACATGGCCAAGGTAAGAAAGGCTGAAAGACGACCACCACTGAACAAGACACACAAGCTGAAACGTCAAGACTGGGCCAAGAAATATCTCAAGACTGGTTTTTCTAAGGTTTTATGGACTGATGAAATGAGAGTGAGTCTTGATGGGCCAGATGGATGGGCCCGTGGCTGGATTGGTAAAGGGCAGAGAGCTCCAGTCCGACTCAGACGCCAGCAAGGTGGAGGTGGAGTACTGGTTTGGGCTGGTATCATCAACGATGAGCTTGTGGGGCCTTTTTGGGTTGAGGATGGAGTCAAGCTCAACTCCCAGTCCTACTGCCAGTTTCTGGAAGACACCTTCTTCAAGCAGTGGTACAGGAAGAAGTCTGCATCCTTCAAGAAAAACATGATTTTCATGCAGGACAATGCTCCATCACACCTCACTGTGTTATTGCGTTGTCACACTATGGCCACCAGAGGGCAGTCAGAGGCAATGCTTCTGAAGGCAACAGAACTGAGAAATGTTTAGCTGGTCTCTGTGAAAACATGCTCCTTGCCTGCCAGTGCCTAAATAACAAGATGAATGGATTCACACATAATACCATGTAACTATAAAAAGATCTGTGAGTATAGCAACCTTGGTAATGTGTCAGTGTGTGTCTGATTTAAAAAAAGATTTAATAGTTCTAATTTCCTCAAAAGTTCCCGACTATGTTCACTTTCTGCATTCTTCTTTATGCTAGCAAACGTAACCTGAACATTGCTCAGGAGGAAGACCAGCTGTCAGTAACACAGCTACGTAAAATCAGAGGCATTTGCCAGACAAAAAGGCCAGCTTTCACAGACACAAGAGCACTTGGAGTGATAACACAAAGCTCCTGATCAAACTGAGACATCAACATTCAAAAGCATCATCAACTCTAGGACACAAAAATGAAAGAAAAGCTAAGTACCAATGAAAGATAAGGACTGCCCTTTGTTATGAGCCACAAACTCGAAAGCAAAGTTGAAATATTGTTCAAGAGAGTTACATTTTTGGACAATTTTATAGTAGAAAGAAAATAAATTTAACACCCCCCCCCCAATATCTAAATTTTTCATTAACGACAAATTTATGTGATTTATTTTTCTTTTTTAGTGCAGCAGAAATTAAATTACAAAATGCATTCTCAGAACTGACGCCAGTTTTATCTGATATCAGATGAAAAAATATCTCCATTATATTGTAGGGTGGCTGTAGCTCAGGTGGCAGAGCAGGTCAGCCACTAATCAGAAGGTCGGTGGTTCGATCCCAGGCTGCACCCTGGCTCCATGCCAAATATCCTTGGGCAAGATACTAACCCCGTGTTTGCCTACTGGTGGTGGTCAGAGGGCCCGGTGGCGCCTGTGTCCGGCAGCCTCGCCTCTGTCAGTGTGCCCCAGGGTGGCTGTGGCTACAATGTAGCTTGCTATCGCCAGTGTGTGAATGTGTGTGTGAATGGGTGAATGACTGAATGTAGTGTAAAGCGCTTTGGGGTCCTATGGACTAGAAAAGCGCTATACAAATGCAGGCCATTTACCATTTACCATTCCATTATGACCAGTGGGCTGGTTTTAACAACAATATGTGCAATCACACAGAAAGTTAGATGTTTATGTGCTCGCTGCCGAGAAGTAAAATATATCACTCTCTGTTATTTTTAATGAGTAAAACAAAGCTTGAATTTTTTATATACCTATGTCAAATTTTAATTTCAAATAAACACACTTTTACTGTTTTTCAGTGGCGCAACACTCAGTTAAATATAAAGCGCTCTAATACTGTACTTTGGTGCCAAATATTCTTATAAAATTAGAAGATAATAAAGTGAAACTACTTTTCTCGAGACTCACGGCCATCTTTTTGTAGAGCAGTACAAAAATACAGCTGAGCACATTTGCATCACTGACTTACGTCAGTATTTTCTAATACTCCCTATTAGAAGATACTTACTGGTAGATCTGCGGCACTGTGCAGGTACACTGCAAGCACAGCACAGGCAAAATTGTCCGTGGACTGGAAGGAAGAGTTGGGAGAGAGAATGAACATGAGTTACATAGCAGCTGGACACTGAGCTACCTACAGCGGCAGTTAAAAGATGAATAATAAAATGCTGATGTTATTGACATCAAAGAAACACTAAGCTGCTGTACCTCCTTCAGCAGGCTGGTGTCAGTCTGAAGGGAAAACCACTGGAGCTTAAGATGAACTTCACCATGCAGTGCCCTGTCCACAGGAAACCACTGCATGAGTAAAAGGATGTTCAAAAGGATTAAATACAAATCTAGAACTAGAGGAAATTATAACAGAAGCTTGAACACTACATAAATCCTGCAATGTCCTCTAGCACAGAAATACTGCTATTAGTTGTTTATTAGCGTTAAAAAAGCTCACCTGATCCATTTGTTTCTCCCTCTTCACTTCTCCAAAATCAAGGTTATATCTAAATTAGACAAGAAATGTAGAATAACATCAGAACTCAGACAGATCATTATTTTAATCAGTTTCGTGGCTCAGAAATGCATACCAAAGCAATAATCATATCACTACATTTAAAAAGAAAGTAAAACTACACACACTGACATGAGACACGGACTTTCAAATTAACACAGGAAACACGGCAGGCACAGACAAGACACTGAACTAAACCTACCCTAACATGAAGATTACAATAATAATAATAATAATCAGCACAACTAAGGAATCAGAACCTAAATCATAATACAGAATAATACAAAAACACCAGAAACAGAAAATGCTGGGTCAAACGACCCAGAAGCGTGAAAGCTTTGATTGGTCATGTATGGCCAGTAAAACCAGAAAAGTGCTATACAAATACAAGTAAATGACATATTATGGACAAAAATTAAATATGTTGAATATTGAGTGATAAAACTGTCTTTAAGTTGGATCTGTTGACATCAGTGACTACAGGAGGCACTACAACGAGAAATCTACTGATGACTGATTGGCAGATGCTGCCTAAAGATGGGGCAATCGTGGCTCAAAGAGTTGGCAGTTCGTCTTGTAACCGGAAGGTTGCCAGTTCGAGCCCCGGCCGTTGTGTCCTTGGGCAAGACACTTCACCTACCGCCTACTGGTGTTGGCCAGAGGGGCCGATGGCGCGATATGGCAGCCTGGCTTCTGTCAGTCTGCCCCAGGGCAGCTGTGGCTACACCTGTAGCTGCCTCCACCAGTGTGTGAATGTGAGAGTGAATGAATAGTGGTATTGTAAAGCGCTTTGAGGGCCCCGAAAAGCGCTATATAAATGCAATCCATCATTATTATTATCATTAAAGAATTTGGCCAAAATCCATTTAATATTCGATTTACCTTCCAAGACAATCATCTTTGTCTGCGCCCTCATTGCACAGCTCTAATTCTAGCTCCTGCCCCGGGGCCTCATGGACAATAAACTGCACACACAAAAACAACAACAACAATGTTTTAATTGTCTTTCAAGTATTTTGATTAAATTTCACTGAATGGGATTTCAGTGGGTTACATTAAGAAAAAGTGGATATAAGATACTGAGCAAAAATGCAAACAAACTCCACGTAATTGTGTTTTCAAGTTTGTCCATGAGAATTAAGTGACACATTTTTTTGTTAAGGGAAAAAAGAGTGTCAGAATCAAACAGTAATCGATTACTGAATCAAAGTGTGGATAAGTGCAGTGTGTTTGTGTACCTCATACACTTCATTCCATTTTGGGAACAAATTCTCTTTGACAGTCTTGCTTTTGAAATGCGTGCTGCCCACTCTCAGTGTGGCATATCGGTCTGATTTCGCTTTCATTAAATTCATCACGTGTGTGTTCTTAGCCACCAGATCTCTGGCCTCCAACAAGTGGACCCTCACCACCCCCTGAGATGAAAAAGCACAAGTATTCACATTAACAGTCAGGTAAACTGAAAGAGCAAAAAACTAGCAATAGTCAAAACAACATTCAAAATTTTTATACTTTTTTATTTTGATAGGATTCTGTTTTTTAATGTGAACTGCTGCTTACTGTAGCTGCAAGTTATAAGATGAAAATAACTCCAAAAATATTTAACATGAGGAAGTGGGAACCTCATCTGGTCCCCTTTGACCTTGTCTATGAGGGGAATGCACATGCGGTTGGGCAACACCATGATGGAAGCTATAGCATCCAAGATCGTCTCCTCAGACAGTGAACTGTGAGGTGAAAGATGTGATGAGAGAGGACAGCAACCAAACAAGTAAACACCGAGTAATAAAATCATTCATTTCAAATATTTAAAATATTATTTGAGACCTTAAAGAAGGGATGCTCAAAAGGTTTGGCGTACCAGTCCAGTTTATGTGCAGAGTTTTAAACATTACTAACTACAAGGCTCCACTCGTCATAATAAGGCTGTGAGAAAGTCTCTGGCCACTTACAGGGCGGCGAAGGAAGAAAAAAGTCACTCCTCCCACCAGCGGTACTTGACCAATAAGAGGCTCTAAAATGACCCTCAGCATCCCCTGAAGCTGGAAGATTCAGAGCGAGTTTTACATGAACAGTAAGCATGTGATATAGACGATGGAGAGAACACAGAAAAATGAGATGCTCACTTTAAGTCCTTTCACACGAGTTGTGATTGCCAGGCTCACATCAGTGCTCATGTCCACATCACCATCATAACTGGAGAGTAAACTGAGCTGGTCAGACATAAATGATGACAAGAGAAAACATCACACTACCGTGTGGCTCAGGGGGTTGGGAATCGCATCTGTAACCGGAAGGTCACCGGTTCGATCCCTGGGCTCTCTGTCCTGGTCGTTGTGTCCCTGGGCAAGACACTTTACCCTACTTGCCTACTGGTGTTGGCCAGAGGGGCCGATGGCGCGATATGGCAGCCTGGCTTCTGTCAGTCTGCCCCAGGGCAGCTGTGGCTACAACTGTAGCTGCCTCCACCAGTGTGTGAATGCGAGAGTGAATGAATAGTGGTATTGTAAAGCGCTTTGTGTGCCTTGAAAAGCGCTATATAAATCCAATCCATTATTATTATTACTACTTTGTAAACTAAGGTGAAAAAATGTGTTTGACCAACCTTATATTCATGTCTAGAATCACTTCCCTATGTTCCACTTCATGTGTGTACGCTCTTATTCCAGTGATCTTGAGAGGCTGAAAAAAAAAAAAAAAAAAAAAAAAAAATCACTCGGCCACAATACATCACCTATGATGCACTTCCAATGATGAATGTTACTGAATTTTTGAAGCAGAACAAATAAAAATGGTGCATAAATCAAAACCACACACTTTGTATCCAAAATGAATCTTGGTAAATGTGAACACTTTGAGTGCAGGATTGGAGGACCTGATGGATGACTGGATCTTTTCTCTAAGTAGCTTCTCCATGTACATCCCAATGAATGGCCACGCCTGCTCCAACACCTGAACACATAAAAAAACACCACACCACTTTAGCACAACTTGATTCAGCACCTATGAGATCACATGGTACATAGAATTTTATTTGCTCTCTTATATGAGGTGAAAACAAAAAGGCTTAATGTATCAAATGGCTTATTTAACTTTTTAAAATGACAACTTATTTTAATATTTTTGTAGCCTAAGCCTGCTTTAAATTTCTCGAGAATCTGTGGCAAGATCTGAAAACTGCTGTTCACAAACGCTGTCCATCTAATCTGACTGAGCTGGAGCTGTTTTGCAAAGAAGAATGGGCAAGGATTTCAGTCTCTAGATGTGCAAAGCTGGTAGAGACAGACCCTAAAAGACTGGCAGCTGTAATTGCAGCAAAAGGTGGTTCTACAAAGTATTGACTCAGGGGGCTGAATAATTACGCACACCCCACTTTGCAGTTATTTATTTGTAAAAAATGTTTGGAATCATGTATGATTTTCGTTCCATTTCTCACGTGTACACCACTTTGTATTGGTCTTTCACGTGGAATTCCAATGAAATTGATTCATGTTTGTGGCTGAAATGTGACAAAATGTGGGGCCGAATACTTTTGCAAGCCACTGTATGCTAAGTGAGCCTACCGCAGACATGAGCGAGACAGATAAATATGAAGGGATGCCGGATCGGATGTCACCCAGATCAACAAGGTCCGCGTCAGGTGTTGAGGAACCAGGGCACCCTGATGAAAAGTGGGCCAGTTTTCAGCCACCTCCTGTAGATTGATGACATCAAGCTGTATGCCAAGAGTGAATGAAACATCGATTCCACCAGGATATACAGCAATGAAATCGGAATGTCAGTCGGACTGGAGAAACGTAGTCGGATGATAACAACAACAACAACAAAGAGAGGGAAAGTAGTCAGAACTGAGGGGATCGAACTACCAGAAGGAAACATTGCATACACTGGGGACAGTTACAAGTACTTGGGGATCCCACAGGCAAATGGGAACCATGAAGAGGCCGTTAGGAAAGCTGCAACCACCAAGTACCTGCAGAGGGTCAGGCAATTCCTGAGGAGCCAGCTGAATGGTAAGAACACCTACGCCCTGCCCGTGATCAGGTATCCTGCTGGGATAATAAGCTGGCCAAAGGAGCAGATAGAAGCCACTGACATAAAGACAAGGAAGAAACATTGAAAAAGAAACACTGGCTGCCCTCTCCCCACACTGGAAGTTCTACACAATGCCCACTGTTTTAAAAAGGCCCAAAACATCATAAAAGACACCTCACATCCTGGCCACTCCCTGTTCGAACTGTTGCCCTCAGGCAGACGGTACAGGGCAATCAGAGCAAGGACTAATAGACTCAAACACAGCTGTTATCCAACTGCAATAACACATCTGAATACTACAAAAAAAATGTCCATCACGCCACTCTTGTGTTAATCTATGCACGGCCTGAAGCATGTGTGTGGGAATGTATGTGAATGTTTTACTGTTACATCTTATTAGTATTTTAAGTATTCTATCTATTTTATTTATTGAATTTTATTGTTTTATTTATATTTTGATATTGCTAGGGATGATGCAATGATCGGGGACCATTCTTCATTTCGTTGTTCTCGTGACAATGACAATAAAGTTTCTGATTCTGATTCTGATTGTGGGTCTGCATACAAGGACAATTATAAAATATAATAAATAAATAAGGGTGGAGGTGCTGTGGTCATTTAGGGTGGAGATGGTAATTCTACTGAGACCAAAGTACTGCACAAGACCGGAAAATATTGCACATACCAAAGATACTGCACATGAGCCCAAAAAATATTGCACAGAACATGGAAAGATTGAGATATTGCACATGGATGATCAATAGCAGTGTCAGAGTGGATGTGTTGGACAAGTCTTTACTCACTCTTAGTTTGCATTAAGAGTTCTGACGGCCATCGGGAAGAAGGTGTTCTTTAGTCTGTTGTTTTTGCACCTGATGGATCTGAACCTTTTTCCAGAGGGCGGGATGTTGAAGAGGTGGTGGTTAGGATGGAGGTGGTCCTGTATACTTGCCCTGGCTCTGGAGAGACATCTTGAGCTGGCAATTAAGTCCAGGGAGGGGAGTGGACCGCTGATCAACTTCTCTGCATACAAACCTTAATGTCCTTTCAAATAATTTTTCAAGCACTTATATATCAAAGCTTGCATATCATGAATAATATGAAAGAGCTGTGTACAATACTGTTGGAGGGATTGTTTTTAAAGGCACTTCAGTTTCCCTCAGTTTTGGCCTGCTGAGTCATTGTTCAGGTAGTGTTCAACATAAATTGATATGTGAATTGACAGCGATGATGCTGTATCAGAAGACACAGACAGCTGTTGTATTTTGAACGTACCTGTGTTAACCCTGGTTTAACACTTACTTACATGTGTTAAACTATCTGTAAAGGTTCATAGTTATCATAAACTCTTTAGAGAAACTCAGCGCCGTTGCTAGGTAACCAATTAACTCGCCCTAAAGCCTGTGAACAAGAGGACCCACGCGCATGTACGCTTCAACTGCTTTTCCTCTTCGGTGTTATGTTATGTTTAACTAAACAGGATCACAAATCACCTAAACAGGAACGCCTGTTTAGATTAGCAAGCCGACTCTGTATATGTGGTGGTACTGCCCCCTAGCGACTCTTTCCCAGAGTACAGTCAGCCTTGAAAAGTAGTACTGCACTCTATCACTCATATAAGAGCATGTGGAAATTGCAAACAGTGCGAGGAATATAATAAGCAATAAAATAGCAATACAGTGGTCCCTCGCTATAACGCGGTTCACAATTTTGCACGTTTTTTTTTCTTTACTGGAAAAACTAACTACAAAACACTGTATGATACTTGGAACCGGGAAACATGGAGGGACACAATCAGACAAACCAACAACAGATAAAGGAAGACAGAGGGCAAAATACACAAGAGGGTAACGAGGGAAACAGGAACAGGGAACACAGCTGGGACTAATCACACACATGAGACAGGGAGAAAGTGAAACAGAATAGACGAACGCAGGACTGTCAAAGTAAAACAAGAAATTCACGAACATGGAAACTAGGGCGACCAGGCATAACACAAGGAATTCAGGGAGGCACAGTAACAAAATCTAAAGCCTAGAAATGACAAAATACAAAAGCTAACTTAGGGAGCTACAAATACAAAAGACTACGCCACGAGAGCCACAAAATAGAGAATATTCACCAGACCCAAGATCATGACACTTACAATCTTTATTTTTGGATATGCATATTATCTACCATCACACAAAATTTGAAAAGGATATCTTGGAAAGCTTTGGACGCTAAACAGACTAACAAACGTGACTGATTACATACTCCCTGCGTTCAGTGGGGAGAATAGGGACTCTATACCCCCAGCTGGTCATCTGGGAATCTGCCTGAAGAGATTTATTCTTTTCACAATCACACTTTCACACTGAAATGATGTCAAATCAACCATGTATTAGTTTGAAGATATTTATTTGCCATGAATATGAATTGAAAATGAATGTCCCTTTTAGTTTCAGCTCAAAAACAACAACTGGGAACAGCTTCCCTGCTCAATAATTAATGTAAAACAGAAAAACATCACACTATTAGCCAAGACAAAGTCTTCATCCACTATAGATCTCTGGTAGTCTGAAGACAGTTCTACTAAAAATATTCTGCCACCTGTTGTAACAAATTTACCAACTACAATTGAGATTTTTTTTAAATAATACATAAATACAAAAAAAAATAATCTTTCTTTAAAGTGTTTATGTCAAACCTCTGATTAACTACTTAGCTCAGAACTGTAGTCCCTCATAAAGAGAGTGACGGCGTACTGAGATGTTATTTTGAATGGTCTGAGAAGATTAGCTTTAAAAGGAATGACATCCTATTGAGTCAGTAACTGAGGCCAAAGAACTTGGCTTGTGCCCTTCTTGGATGCAGTTTTACTTCCAATGAGCTGCAGAACAGCTCAGCTGCCTCGATGTAAAATCTGCTTAGTGGGACTTCGTGCATTTCAGTGTTTATCGAAGTCTGTAATCCTTCCTCACCATGCACTCACTCATCTACATTGCTGTAACAAACATTTGGCTTTTACCTGATTTGCCCCAATATATATACATAAAAACTGTCAATAAATCTATTTACAATATAACACTAAAGATGAACTTTGGTTCAGATGAAATAACCAAAATATAGGCGTTGCTTTGCTTGCACAAACCTTTTTTTCATTGTTATTAAGGGTCTTTTTGTTACAAAAAAAAAAAAAAAAGCACACACACACACACACACACACACAAATAAATCTTGGTTTGCTGTGTTTCGGATGAGTAAGGAGTATGAACGTCTGTCATTTTCTCTGCAGCGGTTGCAGCAGCAGCTTTTCAAGCTGAAGTTTCTCTCAGTTGTACATGTTACACTCACTTCTTCAGCCCGGGTAGAGTGAGCTCATACCTTCAGAGAAAAGCAATATCACACGTTTATGTGATTATAAGTATAAAATAAAAATTAGCAAAGGTTATCTTCTATTGTTTTAATTCCCTTCTGCCATCAGGCAGATAGGCTCTATGCCCTCCACAATTACACTCATCTGGGAATTTGTACAAAAACTGTTTATGCTACATTGCTATAAAACTTCCATAACGGCAGCAATAGTCCAGGAAGTTATATAAAAAAAAGAAACAGGAAAAAAGTGCCCCACAGCAAAGGGGCAATCAGAGCGACACATCAGGAATTACTAACATTTTGTTTGTAGCTAGTGTCACATAAACCATGCAAAAAGAAAAGTGTCCCCTTACCACGCTGTGATGCCTTTGACTAGATCCATTTCTGATAGATCTATTATTATCTGTGGACAGAAGCAAAAGTGTCATTAATTATCTGGAACAGGCTGCAAAAGAGTGACAGCCAAAGACAGTTTGACATGAAAGGGATCAATAAAAAAGAAAACTGTTATGAGCCCGTTTGGAAAATGAAAGGTTGCATATTTGTTCGACAAATCGCAGTGCACCGAGCAGTTTCACTAACAACCTTTTACCCCACAGCTGTAAAAGGCTTTCTGGGGTCTTGTCGTCAGGCAGACACCAGTGGCGATGTAGGAATTTCAAGTTGATACTACATCTCCTCAAAATCGTGTATGAATTTTGAATCTTAGTGACCTCAACCTCAATGTGCATTTCAAAAGTCAAGTTTTTTGAGAATCTTGTTAATGTGATAACTCAAGAAGGAAGTTACCTAGGAATTTCAAATTTATACCATAGGTTCATCTACTAGGTGGCCAAGAGTGGCACTGGACGGCTGCAAGTAGTTTTAAAGCTTAGGTCAGGAACAGAAATATAGAAAGGGAAGTAAGTTTCACACAAAGAAATAAAGTCTGAATTTTTTTTATGGTAGTTTCATTTTAAAGACATAATATTTATCAAAAATCCAGAAAAAAAATCATAAAGTTATAAACTGATTTGCATGTCATTGACTGAAATAAGTATTTGCCTAAAACCAAGCCATTATTCTGGCTCCTACCAATTTACTGTGATTACAGTTAATCAATCAAGATACTACTGATGTCAATTCATTATATTTATAAAGCACACCTGTCTACAGGATCAGTTTCCTCCATGTTTACAAGGAAGGAAATGCTGAGTATGACGGAGCTGGAAACATAATACTTTGAGACTTTTTTCCCTTGTTTTTGCCAAGGGTACAGGACGATCTCAGCACATTAAGGGGTCGATGAACAGGGCCATAAAAGAACCTTCTTCCTTCAGACAGAACACTGAAGGTGGGTCGTGGATAGGTCTTCCAAAATGACAGTGACCTAAAACATACCACCAACATGTAAATCATTTATCACTTTGATGTAATGCTTTCTTTTCTGGACTTTCGGTTCATATTCTGTGTTTCTGCATCAATATTAGAGTGTGTTCATTTCTTTCTAAGTTAGCAAAATTGCAAATTCAGCAGGGGCTCTAATGCTTTCCTCCCCATTGTACATAGTTACATATTTTATTATTTATATTTTCAGGGAATCACTACCACATGAGTAGCTCATCTGATCTATAAGTATAATTACCCACCGAGCCAATGTCCTTTCTCTCTCTGGAAACCAACATCTTGTTATTTTTCACAGATACATCCAACTTCCTAGTTTGTGCTTGCTCGAGTAAGACGTCAAACTCAACCCTGTGATGAAAGCAGGTTGGGACAAAAAGGAAACCATGTCAATGGCTGAGCTTTAAAGATACACAATCTGCAAACTATAAATTATCAATTCTTCCTATTTGAAAAAATTAGTACAAGATGGTTAATGAATCAGGTAAGCGTACTTTTCATTGAAGACAGGATTAGTTGTCCTCTTCTTGACATGCGTCTTCTTACGATGCTTCCAGGTTTGGTCGGGGAGGAGATACAGGCGGACGTAAGAGTCTGTGCCATTCTCGCTGCAGGGGAATAGGTTCCTGTGTGGTACAGACCACGGTATTTAAGTTTTGAATATTTAATTACATTTTTTACTGCCTTAAATACTATTGAAGACAGATTTTTGGGACATACCTGCAACTGTTAACAACGACAACAAGCTTATGTCTCAGGGTTGCGTAGCGTATAACCAGCTCAATCTCTCCAAACGAACCCTGATGATTCCTAATCGCCCTAAAGAGAAACAAATATGCAAAGGTCACTTTTATTTCTACTCTTTCAAAAATGCAGCAACTGCCTCAGTTCACCATATTTCTAAAAAGGTTAGATGTCGACATTAACAGAACATGCAGAGAACAAAGTCTCACTCGGGATAGGTGGCTCCATCTGACAGGTCGAATCGTGATGAAGCAATAGAGTTCTCCGATAGCAGGCTGTGAGAGTCGAACCGACGCAAGTTTGCTGATGACGATGATTCCTTCCTGTTTTCAGGCGCCTGGAAGGAGCCACGGCGTTGAGCTAAATAACCTTCATTTGGTGAAGTTGGCACTTGTTTCGGAGTAGAGACAACAGGAATTTCTTTGGAGGAAACTGCGTTAGAAGAGGATGGAGCGTTGGAGGGATTGGAGACTGAGGTATTCCCTGCTTGTTTGGTCTGTTGCTGTTTGACTTCTGAAGGAGGATTGACGATAGGCTTGGGTGGAGGCTCTTCCAATTTAAGAATCTGTGTGAGTTGAAGACATGAGCAGTGCTACTGTGGCTAAAACCATCACTTATGAGAGAGGTGGAAAACACAATGGGGAAACCAACAGAGATAATTTGCTTTGGGTGTATGTTTGCATGCCCACCCTCAGAGTGGCCTTCAGTTTGATCTGGCTGGTTGCTCCAGAGCGCTCCAGCAGGAAGCGCTGGTCTAGAGTCAGGTTGGAGGTGTTGAGGAGGCGACTGAGGGGCAAGTTGAGAACACCGAGTGGATTCTTCTTCTCAGGCTCTTTGACCTGAACCACACATGAACAAAGAAAATATGAAAAATACAAATTACATTAACCTCATGAGGAGATCAGACAGATTGAAAGAATCTAGTTTCAGAATATGATTTAGAATTATAAGGTAGTTGTGGAAAAATAATGATTGAAGAATATGGTAAAAACAATTAGAAACCTTTACTTCTGTTAAAAAATGTTTAAAAAAAAAAAAAGTAAAAAAATAGCTTTGTTGCTTTTTTTGCCAGAGAGAGAAAACAAACCTGAATAGAGAGCTGCTGCGCTTTGACGTTACGCACAAAGAAGGTGAAGCCCTCCTCCCACACCGGGTCTTTGGAAGCATACACAACCTGGGAAACAGTGAATCGAGTAGTAAAAAAAAAAAAAGTTTTAAGACAGTTACTGTGCTACTTGTTTGCAATGGAAATATTTTTACAACACAGACTTTATATATATTACTGATCAAAGGTCAAAGTACTTCTAGAACAAAAATAGTCAAACATTTTTAATTTTAGGCCACTTTAGAGAAAATAATGCTTAGAGTTGCTGGTGGGCTTTAGTTTTTTTCCCCATGCTAAGTCAGTCCTAAAACTAAAAGTTCTGATTTAACTAGAAATGACTAAAGTGTGTTTTAACACCTGAACTTTGGCAAAAAAAAAAAAAAAAAGCCCAAATGCTGTAGTACTTCATTCAGGTTTAATTATGTTGGGCTTAAAGTGAATTTATTAAATGCCCTCTTACACAACTAATATTTTCTTTTAAAATATGCTGTTGACAGTACTGTGACTCGTAGGATCTGGAGCAGTGAAATACAGATAATCTCTGTTCTCTGTTCTTCTTCTCACGGAAATAACAAATATGT